>NC_092463.1:13883223-14183223 GCF_047495875.1 Pithys albifrons albifrons | reverse complement strand
TTTCACAAAAATGTTATGTAACTTAACAGGGAAATTCTATAGTAAATGGCTAGATATTAATTCCCATGACAAGTGCATTTTTTGCAGAAGCCATTGTGTTACTACAGTGGCATACACAAAGGAATTGGGTTACTGCTGGTCTGGCAGTGATAGCTACACTTTAGGTGGTATTACCATAAAGTCATTGTGACAGTTTTCTTAATAATAATTTTATTTCAAAATGATGTGTGGCTTTTTATCCCAAAAACTTATATTGTATTTAATATAATATTATTCTCTTCATCCATTGAATATATACAATTATACTGTTGGAACATTTCTCAAAATCCCACTCTACATCAAAAGTAAATTTTCTGACTTAAGTTCAGCATCAATCATACTTCATCATATATTCTGCTCTAGTTTTAATTCATTTCAGTGTGTGCCTATTCACACAAGGTAACTTTACTTTCTGACATTCTCACCTGTATTAATGAGTAATTGATTTAAACCAAGTTCACAATCCATTCACACTCAGAGGAATCCTTCCTTTTTACTTGTAAAGATTTCAGATCACACTGAATCCATGAGACAATTTTTTTTCATTATTACATTAGTAGACAAGATGCTTCCAAGCAGTTTGTTTGAGAAGACTATGGTAGGTGATTTAACAACACTCTTCAACTTGCATTCTGGGTCAGCCACATCATGGCACAGAAAGACAACAAGTTGCCCTATTTCTGTGGCTATCTGGCACACCATTACTTCATTTAGACAAATATGAAGCCTTTGATCTTCTGTATTCTTGAATATAACTGAAAGGATTGATGTGAAAAGGAATAGCTGATGATTAAAAAAAAATAGATGTTATAGAACTTTCAAAACAGCCCAGATTAGGAATTTACTTGTCTGTCAGGTGTTTTTTTGGTAGGAAAGATTTGGTACATACATTTTGTGAGTAATTCAGAAGACATTTGGATAGACTTCACAGCCTTCTGCAACTTTTCCAGACCTGTCTGAACTTCTGATGAGAGGTGCCTGGACTGCAGATTTTAGGTCTATCCACTCAGCAGTATCACTTTTTTCTTTAGATTATGGAATGACTACACATCTGTTTCAAAGGTTAATGCTAAGATTAAGCCTTGGACAAAAACTCTGCATACATGAATGTACGACTATTCTCTTGAAAATATAGCTGGCTGGGAAACAAAATATATGTCTTACCAAGCAGTATAGAAGCCTTGGCAGTGTGAAGGACTTGGGAGTAATTTTTGAGCTTCATTTTCATTTAATCTAGTTGCTCACACTGTCATCACATTGGTTGCAAAGTTGGGTTGAAGCTGTGTTTTTTAACTCTACGTTTCAATATAAGCAACCTTTCTGCTTTGTTATGTCAGCATTCCAACATGACTTTTTCTTCACATGCTCAAACATTTGTCTTTCAGAGCTTCTGCATTGGGTCTTGTTGCTTGGACTACTAGAAGTGCCATGAAAGCAAATGGAGTTTTGCAATAGAACTTTTGAGGATAAAAGGTACAAATTTTGTTGTCCATGGGGAGATTTGTAGTAAAGTGAGTATGAATATTAGGGCTTTGTCCGCTATTATAGTGAAAAGATCTAGTGTTCTGAAATACTTATCAAAACAGTAAACACCTCAGGTTTAAATTTAGTCTTAGAAAGTGGAATAAAACAATATTTAAAGAGAAATGTAAAAGTAAAGTGTGGCTGTATCCTTGTAATATGGAAATTCCTCAGCACTATGTTCTTCATCTTCTAGAGGAAGACATCTGGAATTCTGTCTTTATGATATAGTTTCTCCCAATAATGCACTGATTTACATTTTCTCTTTGTTCTGTCTCATCCAAAAACCAATTACTAAAGTGTACAAACAATCAAGAAGTATTTTCATTCAGCTGCACCTATCCATATTTACCTCAGAAAAATGTTCTATCTGTACACAGTGAGTTTTTTCTCCACCTGGCATTCAGGTTTGAAGTTAAATGAGTGTGGTTCTGACATTATCATTTTTAAGTGAAGCCCAGAGATTACCCAAGGATGACTAGTACCATTCATGATCCAGACTTCCTGAATGGCTACCCTCAGGACTGAAAAGCAACCCAGCAGAACTGGGTATAGTTGTGGTCAGCTAAGCTGAAATATGGCCTTGTATTGAGCAGCTGGCTATAATGCAGCCTGTTCATTCTGGTGAAATGCCTCAGTCTCATCACTTCTCCTTAGCTCAGCTTCCTTCCTTCTCTTCAAAGTGGCCCAGCTATACACAGAGACATTCTTCTCACATTGTGTTTCTGCTAGACCATGGCTAAAACCAGTAAAAGCAAAATCTTTGAATCCAGTAGAAAAAGACAGGGGAACAATATCAATTATTTTACCATTTTATGATCATACAATATGTATTTTCAGTTCACTTGGCCCAGGGCATGTCCCACTCAAAGATTTACCATTGAGTTCAATGGAAGAAGAAGCAGGCTACTATTGGAAGCTATCATCCTATTAAGATAAATAAGAAACACAATCAAAGTTTTGCTGCTGCCACTGTCTCACTGTCTTTGAACATAGCCTTAGCATGGCATTGTTTTAACTGTGAAGACCACTTGCAAGTGTTTTTCTTTTCATATGAAAGAGAATGGTATGGAGAACATTAATAAAAAATGCAAGAAAAATACAGTCCTAAACCTTGTAGTCTCTTAGATTTGTTTGTGGTCACTGGATTCCCTTACTAGCCTCAACTCCTACTAATAGTAATAATAATAATGCTTAGAGACTATATTTGTGTTGCAGTGATTAAAAACCCCAAGAAGCCATGCAATACTTTCTAAAAGCATTTGAATTTTTGGAAAAAGTAAGGAGGAGTCATGCTGAGATACTGCTATCTGAAATTTCCCTCATTATACAGTGGGATTTAAGAATACTATTTGACCCTTAGTTTATAAAGCACTTGCAAGGCTTTTCTGAAAGCGTGTACTTTAGGATGATGGGTTTTTATTTAGCATGTTCAATTATTATTAGACAAGTAGTAAATGATATTTTTTCCCCACTGGAACCCAAAATCTACATAATTCAGTGAGTAGACACTAATAAACTGACTTTTACTTATCTCCGATTATTTTGCAATTTGTCTTAACTTTCAAACCAAACGTGGTCTCATTCAATGCTTCTCCAACATTTGTTCCCACTAGATAATTCAGGCAAACCTCTGAGTTGGGGATTCTGCTTTTAGGAGAGTTTTTGAACTATAGATTAAAACAGTACTGGGTAGAATGCATAAAAAGTTCTTGGAGAACCATGCAACTTTTCTTCCTCAGATAAATGCCTAGAGTACTGGGCTACAGCTGTGGTCCTCCTTACAGGGAATTTAGATGTGTGTTTCTGGATCCAAAAGAAAGTTGCACATTAGGAGGTAATGGGTTGCTCAGCCGTGCCTGGATGGACACAGGTCTGCAGGGCTGAGCAGCAAGGCAGAACTCTTCTCATTTGGGCAGTGTGACTTAAGCATATGCTTTTGTGCATAGAGAGCTAGAAACCTACAATTTTAAGGGAGCAACTCTGATCTTAATTTTGTTCAGGGCACCAGGAAGCAAGAATCTAAATGGAGAAATGTTACTTACACAAATCTTGATCAAATTGGTCAGTTCATAGCAATGTGTGAAAGGTAAAATGCAGAAAGCTTCCATCAAATAAAGTGGTGTGTATTTATGGTAAAGAAACTGAGAATACCTAAGATCAGTGGTCTGGAGTGAACATAATATTTTGTAGAATAATCAGAAGTCAGGTCTTGGAAAAGGTGAGCTGAGACCTTACAATTTTCACAGAAGCAAGCAACACGGAGTTGGAGGTGTTCAAGAACTCCTGGGAACAGATCATTGTTAAAGTTACTCTTGTGCTTCTCATTTAAAGCAAGATCTGGAATAAATTAAGGTTCAGTGAGTTTTTTAAAAAACTAGATTGGCAAGCTGGTAGTGCATTAAAATTGGGGATCTGCAAGGAGACAAAGAGCTGCAGTCTGGCACTACAGGGAGATGGAGGATATGAAGAAGAGGTCCAGTAAAAAGAATCAACTCCAATATGTACATTTTCAACAGAGAATATGTGTTCTAATGAATAGAAGAATATCTATAGGGATTTCTCTGATCTGTGGTTCATTACTCATATTCCCTCCTCAGATTTCACCCATATTGACAATAAATTTAGTAAGAAGACCAAAGAATATTGTATTTGTTAAAGTTTCATGCCATCATCAACATATTCTGTTCTAAAACTTAAGTTACTTTTCCCTATTGCAAATAATAGTTTCCATACTTTCAATACCTCGAGGGAGTTTGAAAATTACTAATTGATGGTTTTTCCCTGCTTTAAATCATTACTGAATTTCAGACTTAGAAATGTGTGGCTAAGTCAGCCAGTCGTCAAGTGAGGAATTAGCCTCCCCAGTGCCAACAGTAAATTCTCCAGTTTTCTCAGCAACCAGTTGAACAAGCTCCTCAATATTTAACCACGTCAAATGTAAACAGGCAGATTCTTTGCCTATGTTGTTTTCTCAGGAGAATCTAAGTATTCCTTGTCAAAATACATGTGTTACAATGGACATTCATCTGCCTTCCTTCTAATGATGAAGTTTTTCACATTGGTAAGACAATGCTTGCTGTTGTAATGCATCCATTAAAACCCCATCCATAAGGCCATGTATAGAACAGGGGTGGCTGACTAGGAACTGCAAACTTTCAAGGAACTTGTTTGTTGTGATGTGGGTTTTTTTCCCACTCTTGAGTGTTGGATGCATAATATTTTCAGGTAACTCTGACTACTGTGTGATATTTAATCACCTCCACTGCCTCCAAGTAATCACTTTTATTGCATTATGCTAGTCAGCATATTCTGTGCACTTTAATATACATGAGGTTGAGGGAGGAATATTTTTCACTAAAGGCTTTATATAAAATTTTGTATTTATTGATTTCTGTTAAAAACCCCCACCCTATATTCTTAGAAAATCGATGAAAATGATTGCTGTGGCCATATTTGTTCAAACAAACAAATAATACAGTATAATGACAACGCTATCTCTCATTTCCACATTTCACCTGGAGAAGGAAAACATTTGATCTGGAAAGCCTGTGTACTACATCAGTCCGCAGGAATATCTTTTATTCATGTGTATTAAAAAAATATGCAAAGAGTTTGTACAAGTTGGAAGGAGGAAAAAAAAGAAAAAGTTTGACAAAAATAAAACAATTTCATCCAAACAAGCACTGCAGATTTGGGACTTCTGGGGCTAGCCTGGCAGAGGCAATCTTACTACCCTTCTTTGGAAATATCCTGGAAGTTTTATATCTGTAATTTTTCACAAGTAAATTTTTGCATTCCAGACAACGCTTTCCATGGGAAAACTGCGCCATGCATATAGAGCAAGCCTCACACAGCTGATGATTGCAAATCATCCTTCTTAGTGTTTACCTATTAAAAATGATGGAAAAAAAAGTAATAAAAGGAACTTATGAATTCAAATCAGGTAGCTTGTCTGGCTTCCTCTAACACTGTACATGATTTTCTGAGCTTTGTGAACACAGGAATTGCTCATTCAAAACTATGTTTACAAAATGGAAATCGCAATCAAAATGTAATTATTGATAGAAAAACAAGAATTTGTTTCATTGCAACACATTTCTTTATCTGAGAATGTACATGTCTCACGATACATTGCATCACAGCACAACTAGCTCAACATGTCACTGTTACATGGCCACCAATTAAGAAGGATTCTTGGCATGAATGATGTTCTGCCTGAGGCCAGGTCACTGTCTGATGTAAAAGATTGGAGCTTCAGGGCACTGGCTGTTCTGATCCTCTGTTCTGTACAAACTGAACAAGTTGATCATTACAGAAACCTCGTGAGCCAAGGCACTGTTATCATCTCCATTTTACATATGGGGATTGAGGTTCAGTCAAAAGATGTCTTTGAATGTTCACAATGAAAAATCTAGAGTCTGATTCTTTTCTGAAGGCTTAAAATTTTTACTTTACATACTCCCAGCACAGTTCTCGTTGACTTTAACTTGGCTTACCTGCAGTTACAGTAGAAATTACCAGCAAGCCCATTTGTGGTATCAACTGAGTGTTGTAAACATAAACCATAAATCAGAAATCACAGGTGAAGGAGCAAGTTTGCTTTCTCCTTGGAGGAAAAAAGGTCTTCTATTTTTCAACAATAGAATGATGTTGATGCACCTTTTAACTAACCAAAAGTGGCATATTGACAATTTTAATGGACTAATTATACACTGATGGTCATCTAGAAATGTGCTCATTTTCAGGTCTTTGTGTCCTGACAACTGTAAGAGTTATCAGCTGGAAAACTGGCATAAAAACACAGAATTTCAGTCACTAAAACACTGCAGGACTGGATTTGACTATCCTGAGGTTTTGCCTGAAGTGTCAAGGGAGATAAAAGGTTTTTGATTCTCTAGGTGTAAGATCCAGTCACTGTCCTGATTAGTTCTGCTAAAGCAAAAACCTTTTCAATATATTACAATGCACAATTAGAGCCCTGAGAATCTCATAGATTAACAGAAGTTCACGAGGGTTCACACTGACCTTTGTTTCAGTCTGAATTTGCATGACTTTGCAACGTCTGCATTTTGCTCTGTTTCTAGTTGGAAACCTTGAATCCCCTTGCCAGAGCCTGGAGATGGTGAGAATGCTCCTCTTAACTCCTGCATGGCATTCACAGCATAGCTGCCAGCATCACTTATGCATGAAACCAGTCCTGACAAATGATATTGCTTTAAGTCTCTTGATGGTCTTCTTTCCATGAAATACTATGCCTGTGAGGGCTCAAGACAATCCAGATGTTGTGTCTACTTATTAAGTGTGGTGCAGGGATGGCTCCTAACAGGGTCAAAGGCAGCTCCTGGTTTGTAACAGCTTTATGGTCCTACCCACAATGTCCCAATGTACTCCTCCACCAGTCTTCACCACCTTTAGGTTGAAAAATGAGTTTGCAGAGATAACTCTTGTGAGGCATTGACATATTTACTCTTGTTTTTCTACTGAAGTACTACCTGCAGGTGACAGTTGCTTTCCAGTTTACACTAGCAAATACAGAAGGCTGTGAGGGGCTTCTGTATATCCTGGTCATCAGGGGTCTTTGCATCACTCTGTCCTGCTTCTGCCAATGTGTACTGTCACTCCATGACCCATTCAGGCAGTGCCATGGAACTTGGCAGGCTCTATATTTGATCCACCTTTTAAACCACAATGACTTCTCCAGAGGGGAAACAGGACACAACAGAAAGTCACAGTGTATCTCCACAGTGAGTCTGGGGCTCCCAAACTGTCCTGTCTGGGTCTTACTTAGTGACTAAAAATGCCCATGACCTTTGTCTCACATGACCTGCAGACCAACAAACGGCATCAAGTACAGGGGACCCTAAGTGAGAACGAGATTGTGGCAGTTGCTGATGAGAGTTTTGTTATGTGGCATCCTTTTCAGCAAAGTCTTGAGAAGTTAGGGAGAAGGAGAAACAGGTTGAGAAAAGAGGCAGTAATGGAAAGAAGTCTCACCAATAAAGAATAAATAGAATTGAACAGGGGAGAAAGATAAAGTAAGGTTATGAGAAGTGTGGGCAGCAGGCCCTTCATTTCTACGTGTTGCTAGGTCCCTTATTTCTCCTAGTCCTTGCCTGTTTCTCCAGAGTGGCAAGGTAGGGTCACTTCAAAAATTAGAAATACTTCTAAATCTCTGTAAGTCTGTTAATTATATAATACAGATTACAGTAGCTTAAAATAAAATGTTGATTTAAATATTTGCAAATAAAACATTGGTATTGTTTTATCCACAACTCTTAGAATGAACTTCAGTAACATTGCTCCAGTTAAGTCACCTCATGAGTTTTAGTTCACTCTAAACCACATTATGAAACCACCACTTTGGGTGGCATCACTCAGCAAAACCAACCTCCTCCATGAGGTGGAGTGGTAGCGTGTAGGACTGTAAAGGGGAAAATAGAATATGGTGACAGAACCTTCACACATGCCTTTTAATGCCTTTCCTGACTACAGTACCATTGGCTCCTGGCAGTTCCCTGACTCCGATACACGTTACAATTCACCCACAAGTTTGGAAAACGGGGGGGGGGGGGGAGGGCAGAAGGAATGGAAAAAGTAATCTAATACAGTCCGATATTCTTTTTCATGTTACATTATCCTGCCAACACATGCCATCAATCACAGTTTTTAAGAACCATGATGACATTCTAAATGGTCTATGAATATTACTTTGAAATTGAAACTAATTCCATGGATGAATTTTAACTTTGCTTTCCACCTCCCCCACCTTTTCTTTTAGAGAGCTCTGTCTTTCTTTCTCTCCCCCTCTGCCCTTACTCAGGATTTCCATGGCCACTGACATCTCAGACTGCAGCAATTAAACTGCTGAAATAGCAGGTAGAAGTACTGTAAGAAAATTTCTGTATGGTATTTTAAAGCTTTATTGGAAAGTATTTTAGGCTGAATGAAAGATATAAGTGACCACAAAGCTACCTGGCAAGATTTTTAGTGACTTGTAAGTAATTTTGAACCATCAATATACAAAATGCTTCTGAATGAAAGATTTTAATTGAACTATGTAAAAAGAGCATGACTTATGCCTGGTATATGACACAACTCTAAATAAAGCTGACACCCAAACAGCCCAAATCCAGGACAGAGGACTTGCCTGCCAGCTTCTGAAAGTCCTGCGCTTTCCCATAAACCACACATAGATGGTGAGATGGTTTAGGAGTGCACATCTGTCTATACATATGTGCCAGACAGACACACATGTTTATAAGGTATAATTTTAAGAAAGATGGGTTCTTTCAATAACCAGTCTTTGACTTTCAATGCCTTGAGTTAACTCACTCACTGAATAGGCTTTTCATATGAGCAAGGAGTGACTGGACAGAGTTTACAAATTTTGTGTGCAGAATCTGCAAATTGTTTGAACCACAAAGGATCTTACTGAGCATGGAGTCTAATTTCTGAGTTGCTTTCAAAGGGCAAATATGCAGAAGGAATTTTCTCTTTTGACAAAGGGCAAATATAGAACTATACCTTATTACAAACCACAGCAAGAGAGGATTCTGTATTTTCAGTCTGCCAGGGTGAGTGATAAGCTAACCCATTTCATAATTTCAAGTCTCACCTTTCTGCAGCATTGCAGTGTGATCCATCCTTCTCTCCTGAGGCAGGCTGCCAGGCAGTATCATTTTTCAGATGTGAACTCTATAGGTATACATTCCTACAGTAGTCCCACTTTGCCCCATATCACTCTTCTTTGCATGGGGAGTCTTTATTTTTGATGGAGAGCATAATTTTTTCCCATGGAGGCTGATGAACAGTCTATGCACTTGCGTGCATTTCTTTCAGGCAAATATTTGAAATATGCTGTCCTTCCCAGTCACTAGATAGGCAACTTTTAAAAATGCCTATCTTTGTTAAAACTCACCGTATTTTATGTGAATGTACTAGTGGATAGGCCACTTGTAAACATTTACTTTTATATTGACTTTTGTAACCTGTGCTTAGACATCTTATAAGGTGATGAATTTAGATTTGTAAATACTTATTTGGGAACAATAAAGAGTATATTATTTCAGGGCCTCAAACCTGTAGTAATTATTTTTACTGCCTGAAGGACTGAGTGAAGTTTTTATTTGGAGGTCAGGGTGTATAATTAGAGAGTACATGATCCTTCTGGCCTTCACTATCCCTTAAGAGGGTGCAAACTGGCATAGATTCACTGAAAGCCTTGAATTGTTATTATTTACTTAATAGCTAAGCCAGGAAGTCCCAAGTGAAATTGAAACCTAGCCTTATTATAGACTTTAAGTGCCATGAGGCAGTTCCTCTTTATAGAATGTCCCTGCTAAAATATGAAGAATAAAAAGGAGGAACAGACAGGCAATGATGATATAGCAACCTTTCTCAGGTGATGTCTAAATTTTCTGAGGCTTGACACAGTGTCTTAGTCTTTGGACAATGCTACCTCTTCAGCGCTGTTTGCCACTATACACCAGTGCAAACCTGATATTATGAATCTCTTTCTACACATCTTAAATGCTGAAGTTCCTAATGAAGTTGGTGCAGTAGAGGGAACTGAATGCCTGGACAGGACCCTGGGATCACAGGATAATCTAGTCTGGCATGGACTTCAGGAGGTCTCTAGTTGAACCTGCTTCTCAGAGTAGGGTGATTTGTGAGGCCAGGTTGTTCAGTACTTTGTCCAGTTGTACCTTGAAAACCTCCAAGGATGGCAGCTGCACAGCCTGTCCAGGCATCTGTTTTAACAGAGATTATATGTGTTCATGTGCATGTGTCAAGGGAAAATGGGTACAGGCTAATACTAAATTATTGCATTTCCCAACTACTGTATACCAACCTCAACTCAGCATGGTACAGAAGTGCCAGAGCTATGCGAAACTAAACTAACTATGCAACTGGAAGTGTTTGCATGGCAATAACCCCACACACCACCTGAAGGGCAAGACTTAGTAGCTTGTGTGCATTCTAAGGTAGTATGCCCACGCTGGTTTCAGATCGTAAGAAAGTAACCCTGAATTTAGTATTGTGCCTGCCCAAATATGAGCTGTCACTAGGTTCTGCTTCACTGTGCAAAACATTCTTTTTTTTTTTTACAGTGCACCTGAATTGCAAAAATTAGTAGCACAAGCATCTGTAAGAGATGAGCATGGAAAATGTCTATCTAAAGGTGGCTTAAGGAATGTTTAAGTCTGACAGAAGTAACATCCAGAATACTTAAGAACCCAAAGCCCTGTGCTGAATCATGCAAAAGGTCTAAAGGTCTGAAACCTTCACACACCAAAGAAAAACCACTCAGAACTGGCCTTGTTATTAGAAGGATAGTGCCTTCTGGGTCTTGTGGTTAGTATTTAAATCTAATTATGAGGCTAGCCTTTAATTTCCTAAGTTCTTTTTTTTTTTTAATTAAAAATGAACCTAATTGAACTGAAACATTTTGTTCCAGGCTGAAGAAACCTTTTGTTTCAACCAGAAATATTGTTATGCAAAACAAGAGGAATTCAGAAAACTGAAAAATTCAGGATGATCCAAAACAACATAGCATGTATATGTCAGCGGGGATGATGTTTTGTGTAAAAACCAAGGAACTGAAAAATCATTGTTTCACAGATTTTAGCCTCTGCCTCCTTGAAACACAAAGTAACTCTGTATCAAAGGAGAATATTGAACAGTATTAGTCTCAAAATAAGCTTTCAGGAAAATATGACTATGCCAAAAATGTTAGCTATAGCGGGCACTACTTAGCCCATACTGTAAATGAAATATATGCAGGTACACCAGATAGTATTAAAATATAGAAACATGAAGACTATATTAGTATTAATGAGAGGTCCAAGCTTTTAATTCTTTATTCCTCTAGTTAACCACTCCTGCATTAATGACAATGGAATATTTTATGACTTATCTTCTACTACCTATGTTCACTTAATGCACTCATCATTCTTTCATCGAAAGGTAATTGTTTTCATACACATGTGGCTTGCTGAGTGTTGAAATAGCAGTCAAGCAACACTGATTTCCCTCTTCCTGATTTTATTCCCATTTGTGAGATTAGAAACAGGAAAGTCAGTTGTTGTTCCAGGGCAAATCCAAATTAGATTTTCTGACAGCCTGAAACCAGATGGGCTCTGTGCTTTTTTGCCTTGATGGCATCAATGTGCCTCGTGTGCCTGTATCTAGTAAAGCTTGAAATTTTTGTGGGTCAGATGTGCCAGACCACCGAATCCACAGAGTCCAATAGACTCAGTTGTCTCTCTCCTTCTCCTGGCCAGAGGCAGGGCCCCTCTATTGCTGCTCCTGATCAGAGTATTCACATTCTGACCTCAGCGATGTTCTGTCAGAGGCTCCTCCATCAGAACTGAGGAAGTTGCTCCTTTTGTGTCACAGAGATCAATGTCTCTTTTCTGGGGTCTTTGCCTCAATTATGTGGGCAGCTTTTTCACCAGCTTTTTCTGTCTTAATTCCTATAGCTGGGCTTCAAGTTTAGAGGTGGGTTCACCATCCCACTTCTTTATGTCTTCCCTCAGTTCATGCAGAATGGACCACACCCAATTACGTTCATTACATGGCTTACTCCTGGGGCTTTCCTTACCACATGCGGCATGAAGTGGCCGAGAATGGGACTGAGACCAAGACTGAGACCATGAACATTGCTCTGTTCTGTCTCTGTCAGAGTTCTCATAGGACACCTCTGTCTCAGGGACTCGCTGGTAGCAAAAGTCATAGCTGTCCCTATAATCTGGGTTGTTGGCCTGTGAGATGAGCCAGCTTTCAATCTTTCTCCTATTGTCCATAACCGAGCCTGAATCATATGACTCTCACACCAGCCCTGTGACATGTTTGATGGGGAACGAGAACTGGTCTTTGGTTGGCACTTTCCATGAAAGGACAGGGACAGATTTCTATATCTTCTCTCTCACAAAGGCTCATGTTTTGAGTCGCAGGCATAATTTTTTGACTTGACTGTAGAGTATTCAGAATCTCTTCCCCCATTCTCATTGCCTCATTTTTTGAATAAGGGGCTTGCACTGGCCCCTCTTAACTGGTCCCCATTCCCCTGATCCATGTCTGCATTCTGCTTTGTGTATTGCACCAGGAGATTCAGGCCTGTTATGAAAGAAAGAATGCAGATTCTGCGATAAATGATTTAAAATGCTATTTATTAGATTTAATATTATGAGAGTAGCAAGATAATCACCCAGCCCTTCAGCCTTAACAAGTGTGATTGAATTCTGTTCTATGCTCAGCATGCCATGCAGATCCAGAGAAGTTACAGATGACCCATCCCTGGAAGTGTTTAAGGCCAGGTTGGATGGAGCTCTGAGTAAACTGCTCTAATGGAAGGTGTCCCTGTCCACAGCAGGGGTGTTGGAACTAGTTGATCTTTAAGGTTCTTTCCAGTGAAAGACATTATATAATTATATGATTGCAGGGTTCCTCAGTTTTTGGTCTTTCAAGTTTTTATAGTATTTTCTTAGAAGGAAACGGCTGTATTTGTCATTTATACAGTCAAAAAGAAAGGATGTTCTCGTGAGAACTTCTTGCTGCACTGTTAGATAAAGGCAAGGCCAGGCAGGTGATGAGGGGGCCTCTACCCAGTGGAGCCACCCACGAGTTCCTGTGGCACAGCACTCTGGCTGAGCCTGTCCTGCACCCAGCAATTTGGGCAGCACAGTCAGGCCTGAGAACCACATTGTATTTGCCTGGCCCCACTCAGGCCAGCTGAGCTATGGATCACTGACTCCTTGCTGTACAATGGTCCTGTCAAGACCACTACTTACTTGATGTCTGCATAGCTCAGGCTGGGAAAAGCTCCAATGTCCAAATGCTATTACCTGTATAACTCAGTTTTCTGCCTCCTTTTTTTTTTTTTATTTTGTTTTTGGTTTTGTTCTTTTTTAACCTCATAATATCTTCTTTCTCTGTCTCTGATTGCATTCCAAGGCAGCACTAAAAGAGGCAGTGCCATTTTCATAGGCGTTGGGTGACTTATGCTCACCACTACATTTAGAAAAAGCTGCAAGGATTATGGCTTCTGCTAATGCAAATCCCAGAAGGACTCATACAGTAGAAACATAGAGCTGCTCAGTAAACTGAAGATTAAGAAACTAATGCTGCTAGGCATTTACCTGGCCCTCCTATTCTTCATGAAAACAAGTTTAAACACACTGGACTGTAAGGAATAGTGGGCTTTATAATTGCTTAGTATCACTGCCTGGTAATGCATATGTTAACTGCTGCATTGGTTTCTGGTTCTAACCATTTTGTGATACCCTAGAAGTGCCTCACAACAGCACTTCTAGCAGTTTGTCCTACTTTTGAGGTTAACGACCAGTGAGATGATAGGAAGTGATAAAAGTACAAGTGTGTAAGAACAGCAGCACTGAATATCCTTCCTTTACCAGACTATATGCAACCCTCTTCATACCTTTCCCACAAACCTCTTGAGAAGAGTTTGTTATGCAAACCTGCAAGATGTGGTTCACACGGTAATGGACAAAGTCAGTTAAACTTTAGGCTGTCTTTTATTTTTGCAGTTACTTACAAAGAATACCTTTCCATTTTTCTTTCTTTTATTTTTTTTAATAGCACATCACACAGAAGAATCACTGATTAAAGTGCATCAGAAAAGTTAAAAGAAGGGCAAATTGCAGAAAAAAATTCTCTTTACATTAGAGGTATCACCAAGACCAAACAAATAAAACAATTTAATATTTTACCATTAGATCTTGGACTGAAATAAACCACTAACATTATGCTGAAGTAAGTAAAAAAGTAAACAGTTAAAGAACTTTTTTTAAGGACTACATAGTTAGTGCACAAATACTCGAGAAGCATATTTTTTATGGAGGTTTAGTGAGAGGTCTGATAAAGATATAAAAAAAAAAGAAAAGAAAGAAGCAGAAAAAATAATAGAGAAGGACAGAGAAAGAGAAAGAAAGAAAGAAAAAGGAAAGAAAGAAAGAAAGAAAGAAAGAAAGAAAGAAAGAAAGAAAGAAAGAAAGAAAGAAAGAAAGAAAGAAAGAAAGAAAGAAAGAAAGAAAGAAAAAAAAGAAACAAAAGAAAGGAAGAAAGAAAGAAAGAAAGAAAGAAAGAAAGAAAGAAAGAAAGAAAGAAAGAAAGAAAGAAAGAAAGAAAGAAAGAAAGAAAGAAAGAAGGAAAAGAAACACTATGTTTAAAGTCCCATCAACAAAAATATATAACATATATATTTACATACCCAGAGTACTTCCTTAAATTTAAAGGGCAAGTTCCAGAGTTAAGGAAGCAAAATTATCCAGGTATATGGCTAAACACAGGGTATTCAAAATTTACAATTATTTTAATAAAAACAACAAATTGTCAGGCATTCATTATGGACTTTGTGCATACATTTCACTTGTATTGTGACAATTTGTGCTGAATGTTGGGCACAGGGTGATGATGTGATGTGATGTGATGTGATGTGATGTGATGTGATGTGATGTGATGTGATGTGATGTGATGATGTGATGGCCAGGCTTCATGAATGAAGATTTCAGAAGGGCACTGCCCATGTGGGTGTGTCTTTCAAGCCTGGGCAGTGGATTTTTTAGGTGAGGCACAGCGTGCGCGGAACTGACCCCACCCTTTGCTCCTAAGGTTCATCTGCCATGGCCAGCCAAGCTTGGATGGTGACAGTGAAGTCCTTGGGACTAGAACCTACAGCCCCCAGTATTCCTATGAGGTGTCCCATCCAAGTACTGAGTGGGGATGACCTTGCTGAGCTTCCGAGATCTGGTGGGATCGGGTGTCATGGTGGCATTTAACTGCCGGGTGCAGCATAGTACCTTCTGTTAATGAAGAATTTGTTTTGACCTTCAAAGAATAGAGGTGTAGAAAGGCATATAATGAGCATCTCTGCATCAAGATCTGAGGTCAAAACTAGCCAGTAATTGTCCAGGAGGAATTATTTGGGTAATGCTGGGTAGTTTTGAGACACTGCTGTCATTCAACCACAACACACTCAGTCTTTCAAGGCATTAAATGAAGGAGCTTGTATACTTCTTCAAATTAATAAAATTATGTGGGTCTGCCTGCCTGCTATCTTCACAGATATTTATACATTTTTTATTACAAACGCATATTGTTGTGTATTACAACAATTTACAATCCAGGTAGTGAAATATGGAAAGCTCCTGGAAAGTCTTCACCAGCTCCACCAATCGCGGAATTTCCAGGATTGTCAAAGAAACAAATGAAAACTGTCCTGATTTCCATCAGTCTAAGATGCCGATGTCAGTCTCACACTTGGGTGCTTCTCTGTCTATTACACTTCCACCCTGCCATCAGAAAGAGATTGTTAAAATGGGAAGTTCTCTCTGTGTCTGTATTAACAGTTTCACTAGGACTAGAATTTGCTTTTATAGAAGACTCACTACCTATTATGAAAACTAAAAATATTTTACTGAAGCCTCTTAGAGGCAGATTAAAAAGCACAGGGGATTTTTTTAGGTCACTTGTGAAAATTAACTTCTTAGCCTGCTGATTTGCTGTCACAGTTTCTGTCATGGTTAATAAAGGGCTAACAAGTCCTTTTACTCAGAGAATAATTCTATGTGCTTTTGCTAGTTGTGCCTTTATCTTTAAAATAATGTTTTCACACAGAAGAAGAAAGGAAGTGAGAAAAAAAGGAGAGAAAAAGAAATAAAGAAAATAAATAGTCAGCCTTTTTGCTGCAGTCCCTTCTCTTCAATGTGTTTGTCAAAGTTTCCAAGTGATGCATTTCATGGTGACATGTCACATGTTGTGTCAGTCATACTGTATTACATTAGCAGACGTGCCTGACAAAGCCCAAAGTGACAGCACAATACAACATATCATTGACGGAATTAGAAAAAAATATTTCCCCAAAGTATAATGAAAAAAGTACTTTTAAAGATTCTTCCTAATTGTTCTCTCTTTGCCTGCTACATTCTGTAGGACTGCTGAGCTTTTAGTGAACCATGAGCACGAAGTGGGATAGTTTTATTTAAATCTGAGTGTCTGGGAGGTAAAGGAAGTGTATGTTAGTCAAGGTGGAGATTAGAACTTTACAAAACCGTGTGTTTTCATACAGCTGTACTTTTGGATGCCTTGACACACAGAGATGAGCTGTATATTTTCCTACAAATTGGTCATACTTCATCTTTTTGCCCTTGCCATTTAATGAAATAAAGGCTCTTCTAAGGTACTCTGGACAGATGTGCTCTCTCACTGACCTAGTTTTAAGCTGTCCAAATGTAGAGTATTGTAGTCTGGCCTCTGTTTTCTTCTGCACAGATAAAAAGCTGTGCAGCTTTTGCACAGCTGTCAGTGCAGGAAAACTGAGTCTGTACTTTTGTTCTGTTATCTCGGTTAAATTCATCTCTGTGACCAAAACTTTGCCGCTTTTGTCTCATTTAAAAGACATGCTTAGTTGCAACCTAAAACAGGCTTGTAACACAGACCTGTGTTAGCTTAAGTAATTCTGGTAGAAGACCTTTGTTTTTTCCTAAACCGGACTACATTGCTGAAATGGTATTTGTGGTCAATAAAACATTTTGTTATTCTGTCACCTCTGACGCAGGGAGAGGGTAGCATCCACCAGTCCCTATACTATTCTGGCACTGCTCCAGACACATACACTTGCCTAGGACTCTATCTGACTCTTGTAGCACATGCAGACAGGGAGGAAAGTAAGTCAGGGTAAAGTTAATCAAAAGATGACATCTCTCTCAAGTAAAGTCCAAGCTGGAAATTATGTACCTATAGGGGAACAAAAGAAGGATGGACACTTTTCCCTTTGATCGAAGTCTGATTATTGTTGACAGAGCTTAATTCTTAATTTAACAAGGTTAATTTAAATTGACAAATGTGACCTTTAAACTGAAATAACAGGGGTCTTTCACTATCTGAATGCAATCTGCTAAAGTAACACCATTTAAATTGGGACTTTAACATATTTCTGTTATGTAATACATTACTGCATGAACTGAATTGCCACAATTACCCCAGGACATAGCTAGATTACACAAAATGCAAGTGGATAAGATATTTACTCAAGATGTAGTAGTGTCTAAGTCTATTCAAAAGCCAACATCATGTACATGGCTCAGCTGAGCTGACAGACATTAACATATTAAACTAAGATTACTTAGGTACATGTCTGAGGTTTCAAAAGAAGTACTTTTGTGTATGGAGAGTTGATCTATATAGTATTTAAGCCAGGTAAATTGTACCAATAGGGTTTCCTAGAGAGCAATGTAGTATATCATAGCAATGAGAATTTCAGACTGTCACTTTTGAAAAAGTTTGAGAGTCTGTCAGCCAGCTCTCGAACGCTTACAAAAGATCATAAAGTTCAAAGTGTAACCTGCAGTCAGTCTTGGTCTATATTGTATTTACAAATATTACCTTACTTTTATGTTTGAGCACCTTGCTGCTTTGTGTTGGACTAGACTCTTGGAGTCAAATTTATTTTAGCTAATTAATTTTGGGGATATTTTGTTGAAGGCAAAGCACAGAGGATTTGGGAGGTTGTATGAAAGGCTCAGCCGTTCTCCAAAGCCAGCCAGAAAGAGAACATATTTCATGAAAGTTCTTTCTGTTTTGGCATCATCATCTGCTGATTTACTGAGCTGGGATCTATGGACAGAACCTATATATGCATGTATTCTGAATCCTTCAGACACATCTACTAGCCTTTTCGCTGTACATTGCAAGTAATGGGTGGGATTTTGCAGGACTAAGGCTCAGGTGTAACATTCAGCTGCCTGAAACTGATGTGGGCAGATGTCCTGTCTTAATTCTACATGCCCTACTTAATATGTGTGGATGTGTGTAAAGCCATTCTTCCAATTCTTGCTAAAAGTCACTCTTCCTCAGGTTTCACTGAGAGAAATTAATGACTTGGCAAACATCTGGCCAAATGTGTTATGTAATAGGTATGTTTTATTATGAAAGTATGTTGTTCTCTGGTTTATAACAGTAACTAATAACCATTGGATACAGCACATGCTTCCTAAGACAGGTTCTTTTTTGGCATACACAGCCTCTCCCTTCCAGCAGTGACTTCAACATAGAGTTTGCTGTCTTTCATTTATTGTGCTGGACGAAGACCACACAGGCTAAAGTATCAGTGAAGTTGTTAAGGGGTGCATGAATTCAGGAGGAAAAAGGGGAAAGAAGAAAAGAAAAGCTGCTTCAGAAGACATTTCTTTCAAGTAGTCCCTGTTTCTTGTCAAACGCTTTTAGATATATGGCCTGTTCCAAAATCTTTTCATGGGTTTTGCATACAAATTCTGCAGAGACCAGAGGGAGAGGGGAGGGTCAACACAGCAGGGCCTAAGATGTTAGGATGAATCTAAAGTTCCATTGAAACCTTTTACCTTTCTAAAATAGGACTTTATTTTTTCAAACTACGGAGGAATAGATGGATATTAAAAAAATACCCACTGATTTCTTTTGGGCAGACTTTGAAATGTTTGCAATGCAAGTAGAAAAGGTTTGTGTGTTTACTCAAACTTCTTTGGTCTAGAAACAGGGGTGACAGACAAGCTTTCTTATGAGGTTCTTGCCACCACCCAAATGTCAAAGAGTCTAAAATGTTGCAAGAATAAATCTTTGTACGATGTTTCCATAATTAAGCTTTTGATTTTTGTTTGAATTGGGGTCATGCACATCAGCATAGCTTTAATGACGTCAGCTCAGGATCTGCCTTATAAAATTCAAAGGGAAGTTAAAGTAAGTCAACATCAATATAGTTCAGTCCTTTTTTGTCTGAACTTTTTTTGTCTTCAAGGAGTGATCTCTCTAATTTGGATTTAGTTTGAGATTTCAGCTGCTTGGGCCAAATATAGAACAAGAATGAATTGAAACTCCTTGATCCAAGTACCTCGTAACTTCAGGAAAGTGCTAATATATATTAGCACATATCACCTGAGCCACATTGGCCATCATGGATTTATCCATATCATGTGACTGTGTAAAGGTTCATTGTGACTGGTTTTGCAGACCATTAAGAATAATGACAGCAAAGGACACCTTTCTCTCTTGTTATGCTAATACTGGTGCAAACATATCTGTAGCCTAAAAGCCCAGATTTACTGGAAGATGAGGAATAGGTAAAAGCATAGAATTCTATGTCCAAAGAATGCTGACAGGCCACAGAACTGGCAGGGAATGCCATCTTGGTCTTTCTGCTGAGTATCCTCCTACTTGAGCATGTGAATGCAGAACTGAGAGCATCACCATGGCCACAGTGAGATGATATGTGGCTGAAAATCAAGAAAATCTAAGTTTATCTTGCTTCCACATTACTCGCTGGAAATTTGGCTCAGCTGAATGCACCTAAGCAATCCTGGGACTGATTTCAAAATTGCAGCTATTTTATTATCTGAATTTTCCCTCTAAAAGCTGTCCATGCTTCAGCTGTTAATGCTTTTGCTTGGTGACAACATAGCCACAAGGGAAAACTACCTGGTTTGCTATCAAAATGTAACACAAAGACTGTTACCTTCATTATATGTGTTATATAATGGTGTAGAGGTTTCATCTGGGTAGGGTTCAGTTTAAATATACTTTAAAGTGGTCTTTAAAAGGAACTAACTCCACTATGCAGCACTATTTTAACATCAGGGAGCCTTCATTTTGTGACCACTCTGCTCGATGGATGTGAATGAAAAGATGCTGTGATATCTTTAGTTTATTATTTAATCAGTGGGACAGTCTCAGGCTTGGTTTTATGCTCATGACTGACTGTTGAAAGCCTGAAAGATAATGTTCAGGGATAGTAGAAAGGGAAGCAGGCTGTCATTTCTTCTATGCACTCCCCTGACCCACCACATGCTCAGACAAGGATGTGATAGGCTTATCTGCATTTTGATTCCATTCAGTAGTCATTGTCTCTGAAAATGTGCAAATAAAATAATGAAGACCGGGATAAAATAGAGCAGGAAAATATCTCTATTTAAAACAGCTGTTTGGGTGCCAGCTGCTTGGTAACAAATACATCTTTAATGAAATCAAGCAATCCAGCAGGATTTATTCATTGCTAACAATTGTTTTAAATACAGTCTGGTAGGCTGTTTGCATCCTTTTTTGTCAAATTAGTTCAGTTGGTTTGAGTTAGACATACTTTGCTATTATCTTAAAAAGAAGACAGCTCACTCCACAGTGCATTATTTTCCTTCAAAATAAAGTTTGGGAGAGATGCATAGAATAAAAAAATTGATGCTATTCTAGCTGTTTAGAGAAAGGCAGCTGTGTGACTTGTCAAGCTCTTTCACCTCCACAACTTCAGTTCAAATCCATCCTGAGATCTTAAATGAAGAGGATGAGGTGTTCACTCCTTGGAGCCTGTTGAACAGTGGAAAGAACAGGAACTCCTGTGTTTTTGTGACACTTCAGAGCCAATATCTGCAAGAATGATAAGAGAGTCCTGTGGAAACTTAAATCTTAGGGCTGACCTCTATCTGCCTGTAGTTCTACTCTTGCTGACATCGAGGGGAAATAATTGAGTATTATTGCAAGCTGATAGACTGGATGGCAGAAGTAGTTCTTTTCAGCCCTTTTTTCTGTGAACTTGGGAAAATCTGCCATTGACTTCAAGATTGAAGAAGTTCGAGTCCCAGACAAAGCTCTGGTTTTTTTTCACAAAACTTCGTACCAGTCGTTGTCATACCAGTACTAGTCAAAAATCCCTAAGCACCTAGCTGTTTTCAGTACACCTGCACACCACTTAAAAGTATTATTAAATGCCTGATCTGTAATGATCCCTGATCCTACAGGGCTTTTAGATTCAGTAAGGTCTGTTTCTGACTTCCTTGGAATTTTTATTATGAAAAGATAGAACACTCAGATCCAAACATGTGCTGAATGCAGCAGAACCATGTGAATTCATTGCTCCTGATCTCAACTATTTTTCTCTGCTTCAGTAAGCATGAGAAATATTGTTCTAACTCTTGGACACACCTCACAGAACCACAGTAGCGAGCTAAGGTAACCATTCAAAGCACATGCAGCTAAGAAAACAAACGGAATAGATAATTGACTAAACCCACTAATGTATTTTCTTGAATGATGTGTTTAGACAAACAAGTGCTGGCATATGATATATAGAAACTAAATGATAGTTTGAAACTGTAAATGCTCAGGCTTCACACTGTGGGGTAATGCTATCAAAATGTTCACAGATAAATGTCTTTGTTAAGCCTTTGCCCATATAATGGCTATCCACAGAAGCAGACCTGGTGGCATTATAGCTATTCCAGTGCATGAGAACTGCTGACACCAAGTGTGCAGAATGGGACTCATATATATTGACAAAATTAATGGTTCACATGAAACATGCTAGATTATCTGAGACTCACAATCCTTTTATAGTACATTGTGCTTAATTCTGCACCCCTATATTATGTCAGGTCTTTTGATCAGTATGTGAGGATGGAAACAGAACTTACTGTACACCAGAGAGCACCCTGGCTCACTGCATCACTGAAAAAACTTGTTTCTTTATATCTACTGCCATATCTGAACCCTCCACTTTAGATCCATGTCTTAATCTGCCTGTGTAGTCAAATCCAGAATTTCTTTTCTTCACAAAACACACCTGCTTCTCCTAACAGATAGCATGGTTTAGGTTTTTATGTCTGTTCTAAAATGACTAGGAATCCATTGTTCACTAGTGCATTACTAGTCTGGTGGTTGTAGTGGTAGGGTATGATCATTACATGAACAAATAAGGTGCACCCAAACCTATCAACAAAACAGTGAGGTTGGAACAGTGGGGCACCATGATATTCCTCCACCTGTTGACTCTTAAAGTTTCAGCAGGTATTCTGGCAGACCAGCTGTGGCATGAAAGCAGCCTGCTTGCTAGGTACAGCTTTTGCTTAGCAGTTAGCTGACTCTGCAAATCAGTAAGACCACTGAAACCACCAGCCTAGATAAGCATCTGATAAAGTCATTGGGTATTGGTTTTGATAGCTTTTTAAAGGCTGAGAAGAGCAGAAAATCATCTATTAAAACATATGCTACCAGTGAGGAAAGCCTTTTAACAAAAAGAACTCATATTCATAAGGAGGAATAGCTTTTCCAGAGAAGGTTGCAGATGTTCTTACTTTTGTCTACCTTTTCTTTCTTGTAGAGGTAGTCATCACTGAAAGATGGCCTTGCAGGTTTTGGGGTTTTTTCAGATGTATGCTTGTCCTGGAATCCACTGCATGAAAGTTGTGGCTGCTAAGAAAACAGCTGTCATGTCACTGCTGTGGTGGCAAGATCCTCTGAGAAGGTTAGGGTGCCCAGATGTGGGTGAAAAACACTTTGACCATTTCCCATTATTGCTCAAATAGCATAGCAGTAAGAGGAGACATTTGCAGTTAGTGTTTGATAGAATTGCCTTTTATATTGAAACAATTTAATTCTAATTATTGTGGGACTTGTAAGAATATACACTACATCATAGCTTAACACTCAGTGGTCCTTCATCTCCATTCCGTGGCAGGTCCTTTGATAGATCTTCAGAAACAGTTACTACTGCAGTAGAGACCACGGATGAGGCTTCAAGACTCCTTGTGCCAAGCACTACATAAACATTTAGTCATAGGCAAATATTGAATTCCAGTTCTTACATGTTAGCTGGATGAAAACCGGGGCAGGAAACTAAGACAAAACAAGACTAAATCTCTTTTCAGACTCAGATATGGAGGGAATGTGAACTCTTTTGAGTCTCAGAACCAGTAGCTCAAAGGCATCTCTGAGAATCAGGTATAAATTTTATATACTATCATATATTCAGTTGTTCCCTTAAACTAACCCCAAGATATAACCCTGTAGATTACAAATGTCTTTTTGAAATTCTTTAGAATAGTTGAAACACTGTTATGAAGATACTCCAGAACCAAAGCATATAGAAATAGTAAGGCTTTCACTGTTTTAAAGACTGAATGGAATGATTGATTTAATGTTTAATATTTCATTGATACAGAAATATATAGGAGTGGCAGCAGACCTAAAAGGCTTACAATAATAATATTTTTATTTCATAACCTAAGGAACTGAATTACAGTTGAGTCCCTGCAGTGCTATATAAACAAATTCTTACTCATACACAAGCCAAAACAGATTTTTGGTTTGTTTCTGTTTGGTTTTTTTTCAGTTCCACCAGTCTATTTGAAATTGATTTGAGATTGAACACAAATTAATATCTTTGTTGACTTCCAGGTAGTATGTGTGTCACCTCCTCTCCAGCTGAATAGAAAGAACAGCTAACCTGAAGGTGTGCAAGCCGGCTGCATCTTGGTATCATTCATCTGTTGTGAAGAGAATCCAAATAGCAAAGTCAGGTAAAATCATAGGAAAAGGTCCAAATACAAGGAAAATTCAGGGGTGAAAGCAGTCCAATAAAGTGCATACATCTGTAACATACACAACATAGCTTCTTCTAGAGAAGAAACTCAGACAAAAAAAATATACCCTAAAGATGCCTATTTCCCTCAATTGACAGTAAAAGGTGCATGGGTAACTGGCTCAGGTGCCTGCATTCAGATCTTTAAAGTTAGATGAGATCAACCCCTTGAGACATGGCCTGTCTCAGGTCACAGCAAAGCTCTCTGATAGGTTTAAGGACAGAGATAGATCTGTAGTTCAACTGCTCTCCAGGAACCACGAGACTCTCCATCCTGGCTTTTAGGAACATAATTTTATAATATATGCATCACCTGGAGAAAAGGCTAAACTGAGCGCAAACTTGCCTGTCTTTAAACATAGGAATCCTGACTTTCCATTTCATGAGAGACAACACCAGAAGCATCTCCAGCTTCCCCCTTTCCACTTTCCTGGATGTTGCCTTTAATAGTTGTAAAAGAGCAATGAAAGGAGAAGATTGACCTGGAGAAAAGTATGTACTTTTAAAAGTGCCTTTGGTGCCACAATCACAATGCGATTTGCTATATCAAGAATGTGTGGAGATAGATTCTGAGCAGAGAGTTTTCACATTCTTTAGGTGTATGACTCAGAGTGAAGCCATCTTATATAAGTGTTTTCGTCACTTTCAGAACAGATTGGTGGGAAACCCCCTGCTCCAGGTTCCCTACACTATTTTTTTTCTCAATTCTCAGCATAAGTTATTTCCCCCAAGCACATTTGTTTCACAGAGTCACAGAATGGTTTGGGTCGGAAAGGACCTTTAAAGAATGTCTAGTTCCAACCCCCCAATTGCTGGCAGTGACATCTTGTACTAAGATCAGATTGCTCAAAACCCTGTCATCCTGAATTTGTACCCTATCTTCCACTGAGATGCCTTTATAATTTCCATGGCAAAAAAATTCTCCCCAAGGCTGGCTAACATGGCAATTAGGGGACTCCAGATAAATGGGAATTGAAAAGTCCTCAATTGTCCATGGGATGAGTTTGGATGTTTTTGGTTTGGTTTGTTTTGGTTTTTTTCAGTTTTACTCAACTATCTATAAACTGCTTTACCAACTTTTTGCCATATCCATCAGTGCAGCAGATATGCATCACAGCACTTTTTCCTATTTTTTATCACAATCTAAAATAACCTAAAAGAACTGATGAGTAGTTTTGGGTGGACTGGCTTATAACACACCAGTCCAGGCTGGAAAGTGACACAGGTTTTAAGTGCTTCCTCTGCTTATTTTTTCTTTTAAGCATGTGATATAGCCTAGAAGCAAGCGTGATTCATTTTACATGTTCAGGCATGAAACAGCTAGTCATGCACATGATATTCGGGCATCTCTAAAACCAGATGTTTCTTGTAAAAATCAGGTTCAAGTATTTCATGCAAATTCTTATGGAATTCTCTCACTTTGTCTACTTAAGGACACTTAGCATTGCAGATTTACAGGAGTAAAATTCAGCCTGGCTTCAAACCCTTGCAATGTAATTAACTGAGACTTGATAAAAAAATCATAATTTGCAAGCCAGCACACTATTAACATATTTATACTCTGACCCTTTCTATATGAGGCTCATGAATTCAGTTGTGCTACATCTATAGGATGCTGTGACAGAAGTAGAAAAGTGAGGTAATGTAGCTCAATTACACCAATCAAAAGGTTGCTGTGTTCAAAGACAAGGATTAGTGTTAATAATTTTTCTCCAGGGATGAAAATGCTCGATCCAGGTTCCTTTAGGGCCTGTAGATCCTTGTCAGGATGCAGAAAGGAAAGGACTCATGTAACTAGGTCATTTCAGATTCTTTTGTTTGGCAAGAATGGTCTATGAGATAAAACATTAGGAAAGCCTTTCCTCCATAATTGTTTTTTTATTATCATTGACTACATTTACTAGGGTTATATAAATACTTCTGTAAACAGAAATGGCTTAAACCTTTAAAAATTGTCATAAAAACCCACAGAAACATTCTTCAGTATTCTTTCAAGACTTTCAAAATGCATTTATTTTTATTATAAAACGGAATAATAATTATAGACTGCACAAGATGCACACATATTATTGCATTTCTCTTTGTATAAGTAAATACTATTTTTAAATTGTTTGCCATGTTGCAATAACACAATGTAGCTGAAACTGGGACAATATACCTTAGACATACTATTCACATTTGAAATAGGAAATAAATCTGTCTGCAGTCAGTTTATAACAAGATTGTCTTCCTTCTTCATCATTATAATAATTTTCTTACAGTAGAGAGAAGTGCAGGGCAAATATAAGATACATGTGCAGAACTTGCAGCTCCATCAGATGAACTGCTTCTGTAAGTTTGATGTCACTGATAAGTTTTAAGGAAGCTAATAAAAGGCAAAATCAGAGGAGAATGCATCCGAGGCTGATTAAGCTTAATCAGGCTGCTGTCAAAGATAGAAGGCTCTTGTCAGTGCTCCTTTAGTTCCTGACACAAGCCTAGGAGAGTGATATCCCAATTTGTCCACCTCCAAATATTTTTTCCCATCTGGTCTCATTAAAAATTTTACTGATAGTATTGTGGTGACTTTGGGAAGGTCCCTCTTTACATAAGGCAAGTATTAGAATTAGGGCAAAATATGATGGTAGATAATGGAAAGCAGGAAGGTGGAGGTACCGTCTGTTTAGCCTATTTATATTCTGATATATTATTAACACTTGTCTTGGATTTCTCTGAAATTTCAGGACAGAAATTCAGTCCCTGATAAGTCAATGACAAAACTGTTCCTGTGTCACTAAGATCCTCCTCTGATAACAAGTCACAGGGAGGGGAGTGTGAGGCAGATTCCTGTGCTTTTGTGTTCACAGTGTGTCTGGTAATTGTTAAAATCATTTATACAGAGCTCGGTTGCATTTAAAGCTTACCACATGCAAATATTTCCATTCTTAAGCGTACTGCCATTTTCAGTTATTTACCCATTAACAACACACAATTATTTGGGAAGAAATTTTTTGTGAACTACTATATGTATAAAGGTAAAATAAATAATTCATAGAAAACATACTGTGCAGATTGTGTTTTTCTCCAGTTATTACATGAATATGTTATTAACATGGGTAGGCTTTTGTGGAGGTTTCATTTTTCATGTCTTTTCTACATACTTCTCGTCTCCCTGTCTTTATGAAGTTTCTAGCATCTAAATAAATTATGTCACATTGAAATATTTTGTGGGAATTAGAGCCATAAAAATTAGGTCTTTTGGGGTATGGATTTAAATGGCTTCCTGGTTTCTTAGGTGTGTCATTTTTTTCTCATTTAGATTTGTGTTGTTAACAAGATAAAAAGGAAACTGGTATTTTTGTTTAAAGAGTAAGAATTGTGTAGTTTTCTCTTATACAAAATAAAATCAATGTTTTCAATTTTTTTTCAGCATAAAGATCATAAACCCCCCTTGTTTAATTTTTATCTTTTGATTAAATCAAATTACTTATTTACCTATTCTAACTTATTTTTAATCACAAGGCAATAATAGTTCTAGATGATAGCTAAATATTCTGTACAGCAGAGGTCAAAATGGAATTTTCCAATTTTATTGTAAAGTATCATTACATTTTTTAGGTGACACTTCCTCACATTAGGTGTTCCCAAAAATTTGTCTTCTCTGAATTCTCATTTTCTCAAAAAAAAAAAAAAAGTAATATCAAGTAATTTACAAGAGCTCTAACAATAGTTTATCTTTCCTCAAAGTGTCATGTCACTATTCATTTATACCAATGAAAAGGGGAGAAAAATCAAGAAATACTAACTGCTTATATGCAGCAGAATGTGGAAATATTCTAAAGAAGAGTCTAACAGTGTAAAAATTATATTTTCAACATTTTTTTTCTTCTTTCTGAGTTTTCAGTGGATTTTGTTCTACTTTAGAGTTTTTCAGCTCAGTTTTCAGAAGGGCAAATTTCAGTGATCTGTTAGCTGATATAAATGTTATGGTATAAGAATACAATAGTGCACCAAGTGTCTTAAATCTCTGACTTCGTGTATTCCAGTTCCTCAGAATCAGAGGTTGAAGTCACATAGACTTGCATAGCTAGATTTAAATTTTATTTCAGTCTTAGGCTTTATGCAGCTGCAGGCACAGTATTGGTTCTGAATTGCTTCTTAAAAGAACCTCTGTCACTAATTTCTAGTATGAAAAGAAGCCAGAAGGAGATTTGATCAAATTGTACTTCTCTTAACAACAATAACAAAAAATATCTCAGACTCCAGAAGAAAGGATGATCACTTTGACAGTTATGAATCTCAGAAACTTTGGTCACTTGCAAAGGAGAGCTTTTATTTTACAGTCTTTTCAAGTGACATTCATCTGAGCAAACACTGATATCTAAAATGTGTTTCTTAGTTAATCAATATAAACTTCCTTTACAGTCAAAAGAATGAAATCAGTATCTTTCTGAGCAGTGCATTGCATTAAAAAGTAATGTCTGAAATAAGTCTAAAGACTCATGTCTTAAAGGTTCTTATAAATCTCTACTGACTGTAAATGGACTCTAGACTGACTAGTTTGGAGATAAATATCTATTCTGTTCATGCCTGATGTTGGGTGAGATGGATCCTTCACTCTTCATCTACCCACAAGAATTATTAACTTTATGACTTACAAAAATGTGCGACACATCCTGCTCTATTTTAAGCATATTTGAGAAACTGAGTGATGTGTCTCTAGGTTTGTCAAAAACTATTAATAAAAATCAGCAGAGAGGGGTGGTTTATGTTTAGTTTCATCAGCACAGATTCATTTTGTGCTTGTAGCAGTTTGAACATTTCTGTTCAGAGCTACAGAAAGAGGTCATGAGAAGGGGAGAAAGCAAACCCTACAACTATTTCCCCTTGTGCGTTTTGAATAGAGTGTGAAATTGTGGTAATATAATTCCAATAAAATCAATAATTTGTATTATTCTCAACCTAAGAAATAATTCTGCTATTTGCCTCCATGTAACACTGCATCTCTCAGCTTATTACCAGCAGTGCAAAAAAAGACACAGATGCAAACTTAAAGACTAACCAAGACAGGATACTTCTGATCCCTTGATTCCCTTAGGGGAACTCCTTCCACTTAATGCTGTGCAAGCTAGTTATTTTCTCAAGCTCTCTGGAGGCTTCTGAAATTTATTTCCAAAGGTGTCTATTCATAATGTGTTGTACTTTTTATACTGTTTTGCATTCATTTATAAAGTAGAATTTATTATTATTTTAATCTTGTGTGCTTGAAATATTTTTTCCTCTAAATATTCCCCTGCTCCAAGATAACCTCTTACAAGGGGTGAAAGAAGCACTCATTTTTCAATTTTTCTACTGTTTCTCATGGAGGATAAATGTGTGCTGACTCATTTAGCAGAAAATTCAGTTTAAAATCTTCTCATTTCTGGAGCATATAACCATACCTCCATCTGAAAGGAAATCTGCTCTCAATAGAGCCTTTTCAGAATTTAGCTTCATAGAAACACAGTTTTCAAGTATGCTAACTCTTATTAACAAACTCTGAGCCACATGGTAACACATCAATGGCTAAGCCAATAAAAGCAAATAGCATTGTAACTGGTCACATACAAAGGCAGATTCTCAATGGGTGTATATCATCTTTGGTTCATTAACCTCAATGAAGCTAAATGGATTTTACATCAGCTCTAGATCTAATTTTAATGTGTGGATCTGCTACAAAAAAAGGAAACATTTATTGAGAGATCAGAATTTGTAACATTTTTAATGCCTATTTTGCAGAGGCTGAGTAGTGCTGTATGAAGGACTTCTGTCTTTTCTGAAATATTTCTGACACTTCCTGACATCCTAAATTCTTTGGGAAAAAAAAACCCAAAAAGTACTCTTCACTTTTCTTATCAGACTTCCATGGATCTGTCTTCATTTGAGTTTAAAGTTCTTTTAGTGCTTGTGAAACTTGCTAGGTGAATTGTCCTCCAGATCGAAATGTTTCCATGTAACAGAGAACAGTAACTACCCATGGTGTGAGCTTCCTCTCATCGACTGACATTTCTGAAAACAGCATCTACAAAATAAAGGATGAACACAGCATAAAATATGGGCTGTAAATGATTTTAAAGGAAATAGAGAATTTTTTTTTAGACACTTCACTGCCTTTCTTCAGCATTGAGCCCTTGTCAAATCTTTGGATTATTTTAGTAGCATGGGCTATACTACAAATTGCACTGCTAGTTCTGATGAATAAGACGTTGTGGACACTCTAAGTTTTGAGGTGATCTAGTTTGGCACATCTCCACTAAAATCAGACATTCACACTGAGCAGCTGACCTTGTATTTCTTTCTTTATAGTGACACACCAGAGAGGTGGGCATCACAGTAAGTTGCTTCTTCTTATAGTGTCTTTTCTCTAGAAACTGTGGCTGCTTAAAAATTATGCCATGGTATTTTGGTGTTGAATTCTAAATAAAAGAATAAATAAATATTCCAACAAACCCAATGAAGACAACATATAAACAAGCTTTGTACTGGAGAAGTAAATCTTGATACTTAGCTGAAACTTTAACAGCTCTTAAAGTTATTCAAAAATAACATTGTGATGAATTGGATACAACTTAAAATAAACTAAGAGTATTGTGTAATACTTCTTGAAAACGTTTGTTCTATTTTCCAGCCTTAGTTAAATTATCAATGACTCAAAGAACTGCATAAATTATGGGGGAAATTGTCTTCTTTTGTAGCTTGTATGCTCAGGAAGAAATAATGTATTTAATCTTTCACTTCACAGGTGGCTAATACTGGGAAAATATTTCTGTGATGAGACTTCCTTTTATAGTGTGTTCACTAGTTTGTACTTTTTACTTATGATATTATTAGTGTAGTTTTCACATCCAGGTATTGAATATATCTGAGTATATGCACAGCAATGTGAATATACATGGTGTTAATAAAGTTGGGCACAAGGTGCTTGCATATATAATATACTCACTGGAAAAGGTTTCAACACATGTTTCTTATTAGGGGCCAAGACAATAACTTGACACAAATTTTGTTTGTTCTTTATATCTATTCACCCTATTGTTTTAAAAATATGGCAATCAATATTCTTATGAATTTTTTGTTTGTTCTTATTTATGTGAAGTGAGGTCTGAGAGTTACTTATCCTTCAGACAGGAAATGTTCTTTTCTTATTTTGGGTACATCCAATGTTGGGATAAACTTGGTCAAGTCTAGAACCTGTCTTACTATGGTAGTATAGTACTTTAGATGTAAAGGAGAATGACTGGGTGACAAAGAAATACAGACTGTATCTGGTAATCACACTGCCTTGATATCTCTCCTGTACTACATAATACTCTCATGCCTAGACATTTTAGAGGTCATTTTCCAAGGACCATGTTAAGAATTATGCAGTTCAGATTAAACAGGCCAATCTGTGTTCTGGCTTTTTAGTTTTAGTTTATGTAGAGAGATGCAAGCATTGTAAGCTGGGTCTGTTTTTTTCTTTACAGGGTGGGGTAGGTTCAGAAAGACTAAGAAGACTACACTTTCTTACATGTCCAGGAGGATTAAATAAAGATGAGAGCTTTAGGATTGAGAAGGCTATATTTCAAGGAATGCACAACAGAAAGGTCCTATTTAGCCTAGTGGAGAATTTATACTGGTGACTAAGGACACTCAGATCTCTTTTAAATTTTGACTCTTTCCAATGCTTCATTTCCTGATGGGGTCTAGATTCTTGTCACCATGCCTGAATTGACTCCCACTTGCATTACGGGCCAAAAGGGAAAGGTCTCATAAGGAGATAATGGAAAACATGAAAGATAGCCTCAATATCTGGCTCTAATTAAGAGCATTTACAAACATTCAAAACAAAACCAAAACCACTCACAAAATAAAAACAAAACAAAACAAAAAAACCCCACAACACAATAAAACCCATCCCCACAAACAGAAAACCCCAATTTAAGGCCCAAATTTTTTCCTTGGAAATAAACTAGAATATAGCATGTTGAGAGGAAAGGAGGATAGAAAGCTAGCTCAGCTATTGCCCTCTACTGCTGTTGCCTGGACACTAACATGATGACAACAGAAGTGGACCTCAGTTGCTTCTAGAGATTGATTATAGTGCAGCTGGGAGGTGTCATGGGAGCTCCCCACTGGGCATGCGCTGGAGGGCTTTGGGTCAGCATAAGTGCTTCCAAGGACTTAAGAACAAGGACAGTGATTACAGAGTGAGTCTGATATTTTCAGGTGAAACGACTCAGTTTAAAATAGCCTGAGAAAGGCTGGACAGTCCAATGGGAGGGAGATCACCAGCAGTTCATAGGACAGTATTTACAAGTTAAGCGGTGTGAGCAGGTTTTTTACAGTTGGGAAGGTTTTCCAAGGTCACCATCTCTCTTGCATGATGGGCAGTACCAGTTGATTCCCAGGAAAGTACATGAAATCTTGCAGTAGACAATGCTTTGATGCTTTAATTTTCTGATTATTTTTATTGCATTTTTTCAGGGATGGCATTAGCAGATGACTCAGGAGTGTGGTAAAGCCATATGGTCTTGTGTTTGAGGACAGGTGCTCAAGGGATCCCATGCTCTTCTACTACTGAGAATGAGGATTGTGCACTGTGAGCACTTAAATGTCCTGGTCAGCTACATCAGCCTTTGCAGCATCTGTGAAAATCTAGGAAAGTTTCTGTATTTCCTTCACAAGGTTACGCCATATAACTTCCAGGAAGATAATATAACTGAGCCATAGAAAGGACTAAACAGAGACATTTTCACTACCTATACAATTTTCCTAACACAAACTCACGTATTTTGAGATACAATAATGCTTTATTCACAGGAAGAAAAAAAAAAGGCACCGTAGATTGATATGAGATGAGAAGCATTTACAGTTAGGCACTGAGAATAACAGTTAACTGCAATCAAGTTATGACATACAAACAGTCACTCTAGAGAACACAGCTGGATAAATGGCAGAGGATGACCAATGACTAATCATATCTTCTTCAAAAGGTGTCACCTCCAACACTGAAGAGTCTTTAACACCATGCTATGGTATTATTAACTCAGATAAGTGTCATTGAATAACAGCAGTTTTGAGGGCTTCTCTTTGACTCTGTATTGCAACAGCTGACCAGACCTGTTTGACTGAGGAGCCTGTAATAACAGATGAACCTTGGTCAGATGAACCTTGGAGAAAAATATGTTACAACGAAGAAATCCTAAGATTCCTCTTCCTTAAAATAACCCATGTAGAACATTGTCAGGAACTCTAGTGTTAATTTGCATTCCATCTTATATTTATTTACCAACATGCTGACCTGTCCAACATACAAGGATCATTTCACATTGTCTTTTTTCTGTTAACATCAAAATCATGAAAATAATAATGATAATAACGCCCCCCAAACACCAAACCCACTGAACCCTGAAAGATGTTGGCTTGAGCCTCTAGTTTACCTCAGTTGCAGAAATGAAGGTGTTAGACCCATAGCAAAAGTCCTCCTTCCACTGCAGACTCAGATTTTAACCAGTATGATGATGAATCTTTCTTCCCTGTTTGTGAGTCGTCAAATAGTCTCTCTACCTACAGAATGAAGTACCAGAGTGAACTGTATGAGTGAAGTTTAGATTGCTATCAATACATATGGATTTTTCAAGGCCACAACTTTCAGTTCTCTTTTATTTCTGCAACCCACCTCAGGTTTTAGCACCCTACCGGAAGGAGGAAGAAGTGAAAAGGGAGAAGCAGTTTTCTGTATCAGTTCTTTCTGTTAGTACCATTTACCTTGCTATTCACTTGCAATGGTGGAATGCAAATGTGCATTGGAGCCTTATCTCGATTTCTCCATAGAAACTGGAGGAAAAGGCTTTGACGATGTTGTAGTAGTTGGAATGTCTGAAATGAAGAACACTAAGAAAAGAAAATGAAAAAAACTTTGTTCTGTATTATGAAATCTAGTTGTAGTCTGGATGTCGTGCTACAGTGCATAAGACAGGGATGTAAATCTTGTTAGAAATTAATTAAGTCTAAAATATATATGTCTGAAGAATTTTGGACATTCAGAGGAGCAAACAGTTCTGTAGTTATTAAGTTGTAATTCTTCTGAGGTCTTTTAAAGCATAGTAAGTATGGACAGTTGGTTTTCTTTTCTGCTTACATACAGAATGTAGGAACTGCCCCAACAAAAATCTTTTATCTTTCATGCCCCTAAATTACTGAGGAAATAATTTTCTCCCAACACAGAAATTTCCACTCCCCCTTTCAGTTTCAAGATATCTGGAAATCCTGCCCTGCTGGCAAATTAGGAGGGGGGCACAGACCGCATTTAAATTTTTACTAAAATTATCTTTAACTCATTGCCTTTTGTCTGACACCAGCTCAAATTCTTCAAAAAGGGCTTAGCAAGGGACAAAATATCACAGTCAAAGCAATTCTATTAGAATCAATTATAGGTGCCAAAGCTTTTTCTCCCATCCTAAGATCCTGTTTAGTCCAAGTACTTATCTACATTGAAAGTACACAAGTGCATTCACACACTTACACATATCAAAAGTGATACTGGATAAAATTACCAACCAACAGAGACCAGAGCTATAAAGAAGATCTGGGCTGAGAAGCAACCTGGGAATTCATGGTCCTCCACTCTACCTATTGAGCAGGGAGGCCAGATCATTTCAGCCTCTGATGTGAGCCAGGGGAAGCTCAGTGGCCCACCTTTTTTAGTAAGGATGAGGTCTTTGCAACAGGGCAGTGAGAGGGAAAAGAAAGAAAATGGAATAATTGTTGTGTGGTTGTTGGGGAATGGGTGAAAAAAGCCACTTATGGGGGGGACAAGAAGTCCAGTGGTTTTGGAATTCCTTCAGTGTGAGCCATTTCTCTGTGTCTGTCAATGAATAAATAAATGGCAACTTTTTAAAGGATGACTGACCAAAACTGAGTATCTAAAAACTACTTAAAATTTTAACTTTAATGAGCACTTTAAAAATGTATCTTTATGATACTGAAACTAATATACATGTTTTTTAAGGGAAAAAATTATAAGATGATATTCTTTATATTTATGCTGTCACTCATGCTTTCACTCTGATCACTTATCTGGATAATTAAGCAGTATCACTGAGGAACCAGATACCAGAAATCTGATATTAATCCATCCCTCTTAATAGGAACGCAAAGCCACTGGGGTGGAAAGCAGCCTAGTCTTCTTAATCCCCTTTTACCAACATTTCAGCATCAGCATATCTCATTTATTTTCAAAAGTGGTTCAAGACACACTATCGCTGGCTTAAGTCTAATTTAGGCTTTAAATCAAAATATATTAAGAAATTCAAAAATAGTCAAGATTACCAAGATTTCTTGAGGGAATGATTCACAACCAGCTCATGTCCCTCCAACAGGAACTGGGGACAGCTAAATGATTCTTGCATGTCTGCATCACTTTAAGGTACAACACTTTCCTTTGAATTAAAAGAAGGCAGGATTACAGTGGAGACCTTGATATCCCACTGCCATACTTATCAGGTATATGTTAATGATAGTCTGAGCAACTTCTACAGACATTAATTCACTGGCCAGTACTAAAGAGTCCAAGGCTATTCTGTTCTCTCCCTTGTGAGCAAGTGTCAGTGCTTATGTGAGCCTTGTTGTCCCCTTCCATGCTTGCCAGAGTATTTTTGGTTTTAGTTTCCAGACTTTCCTATAGCCCTCATTAGTCACTGATGCTCCCATTATCGCCTTGAGCATTTTGAAGTGGCTTGACTTGTACCCAGCATGAATATGAATGTATGACAGCAGTAATAGTGGTGGATAATTGTTGAAATGGGAAAGCAGTGTGTGTCTCCCTTCCCTTTCTCAATGCAAACCAACCTGAACTAGACAAACACAACCCCAGTCTGAGCATCATCCTCAGATTGTGCTTATGATGCAAAAGCACTTGCACAATCCTGGCTTGATGGCATGAGTTTGGGTCTGCTCTTGGCTTGTGGTGTGAGACAGGTCCAGCTACCACGCTTTCTGGCAACATTTTTGGCAACCTTATCCACTCAGCAATAGTCCAAGTGGCTGGAGTTGATGCAGGACACATTTTTCTAAAGGCTCACTAGCTACAGATGCTGGTATGTTTGAATCATAAATGGCAACTTCAGTTTTGATAATTATTTGAGTGTAGGTTGTGTACTGTTTACTGTCATATCATTGCATTAGTTACTGCTGACATTCCCCTACGTATATCAAAGCTCCAATAGTTTGGACTCATAGCTGAAAAACTGAATATATTGTGACAAAAAAAATAGAAACCAAGCTTAGCCATCTACTTTAGCCCCTTGTGATGCCTTTTAGTTGCTAAGAGTCTTAAGCAGGACCCAAGAAGACATATAAGTCCATAAACCTTACCTACTATGTACAAAGTTTTCAAAGAATCCATGTGTAGTCACAGTAAAAGTGTGGAGGCACTTCTTTTTGTGGCTCTGCCATCAGACAGACACACTCCAGCCCAGGAACCTTCAGGAGACTACTGTTTTCCCATGTATATTTTATTAAGTGTTAGGGCCACTGAAAACTGTACAGATGGGAAAATCTATCACTTTATAAAATAATTAGTCTGCTATTTTCATGAAAAAAATGGCAACATGTGGGCAGCAAACTCAGGTGCTTCTTTTACCTTCCCCTTAATTTTTGTGTTTGTACCAAAAGAAGAAAATGTTTTTACAAGACAGGCCAATAGTGCCACAGGAATTGAAAAAGAGTATCCTTAATTAATATGTCAGAATATGAGAAATTATGAGAATATGTATAATTAAATTCTTACACTAAAAACAGGATCATGAAATGTGACTAAAATAGATCAGGGCTCTTTTTTTTGCGTGTGTGTGCCTTTTATTTGTTCCCCTATATTTTTATTTTAATTGAAAAATATGGGTTCTGGTATCTTTGCACTGTATCTTGATTAGCTGATACATGCCTGGCTAAAAGATGGGTCACCCCAAAAATTGCACACTATTTGTGAAAATGAAAAGAATTTTCCCAGTTCTCTGAGTACAGTGTTATTTTCAGGCTAATATATATTAGTAATAGCTTAGCACTGTGGCAACCTACATTGTTGATAATAAGAAGCTGCTTGAGACAGGTGCTTGAAAGAGCAAACTTCTTACATAAATTCACAATTTTCAACTACATGACTTCAATTTTCAAAAGCAGTGAGTGATTCTGAGTATTACAGTTTTCGAGGGCTCAAAATCAGACATATGCAGAGTGCCTGATTTTCTAATTTTCAGTGTTTATATAAGATCCAACTTCTTTAAAATGTCTGAGCATCTCTTTTCTTTCCCTGCCACTCAGGAGTTCAATCAAACAGGTCGGTTTGGATGTTAGGTTACACCTATGCAGTAAGTAATCTCACAGAATATTTTACACTAGATACTGTTTACTTCATTAGTCTGTTTTTCTTGTGCATGTGCTGTACTTTCTTTAGTTTAAGGGAAATATTTTAAACTGAAAATTTCTTTTTGCCCCTTCTTTATGAAAATTTTCAAACTGTTATGTGGAAATGAATTATAGACTAAAGCTGATGTAAAAGCATACAAACCATGCAACTGGTCTTGTGAAACAAACAAGACACCTTTCTCATAAAATCCCATCTCATCTTGAATCAAATGTTATTTATTCAATTATTGGATATATCAAACTCCCACTTCTTTCACAATTTATCATAGCAGAAGTGGTCACTCTACACCCCACCCCTACTGCTTAGATCCTCAAAAGATTTCAAGATCCTGAACCCAGCCTAGATACCAGCACTTATAGGCGGAAACATCCCAATGCTTCCAGTGGCAAAAGAAAATACATAGACTACATATAATGAAGAAGTGATTGTAGGAAATGGAGTTAGCTGTTCTTGTGCTTTCCTAACATTCAGCTCTTCAAAGAGATGGCAAATATTCTATTGGTTAACATTTAACCCAAACTAATAGGTCCAGTTTCACATACTCAAATAAATCATAATATCTTTTCAATTAGTTTGCACTTTCGCTCACTGCTGTCCTGAATAATTAGGAAAACAATTCACATTTTGCTAGGAGATGATATAAAGTGTTATTCCTGTGATAATTACCAAGCTGTAGTTCAGTTTCCCTGGCTCCCACCAGGTCACCAGGGCACAAAAGAGGACACCATGAGAGCATTAATGAGCTCTCATTGAAGATGTTAAAAAGCTTGTATTGATCTGTTTGTCCAAGAAGGAGATATTTAAGCCTTTCTGCTGAGGGCAGGAGAGACAGAGATTCATATCACAAAGCCTTTTATCCAACCCCTTCTGTTTCTGTCTTCAATATTGCCCAGTCTCAGCATGTCTGGTTCTGGAGGTCATACTTTTAAACTTTCACAACATTTTTTTTCTTTGTTGCTTTCTTCTTTTAGCTTAAAAAAAAAGGGGGGGGGGGAGGAAGAGAGATAATATACAGTGTACACTTAACCTTTACTACAGGGATCCCTTTACACAGCTAGCTATTTCTGAGAAGAGGCTACAGTGCAGTAAGATCTCCCTTCTCACTATATCACTATATACCACTCACACACATCTCCATTAAATTAAGAACAGTCCAGACAATGAAAAGTCTGACTCAGTGCAAATTTTTTTCATATTTTGAAAGTAGATCAAATCAAATCACTTTTTGGGGAGCTCGATCAGACTTTTCTCTCTGACATCTCTGCCTTATTGTGAACTTCTGCACTTGCTATTTCTGGCTCTAAGCGGAAGTGGAAGAACTCTAAGCCTGCAAAATCACTAGTTCTTGTGGTATCTTTAGAGATTTCTTTCTGCAGGCAGAAGAGTCAAATCCTGTCCTGCTTTCAACTAGCTGCATTGTTATGATATATTGCAGCTATAAACTAGTTCTGGGTACACTTTACTACTCATCAATTTTGCCTACTCTCTTTTAAATGTCACAATGAACTGTCAGTGAGCATTCGCAGCCTGTCTGGGATAGAGTATGGGATAAAAATTCATGTAACTATTAAAGCTGTATTTTCTTTGTTTATATTTGTCGTTTGAGCCAGCTGTTGTCTGGTTCAGTAAGGTTATATCTCATTTTACTACATCTTATTCATCTTCATCTTCGTATGAGCAATTCAGTGAGGCCACTTGTGAGAGTCCATTGTAACGGGTTACTGAAGAGACACCTTGGGACCTTTCATGAATATTGTTAAGGAGGTGTTCAAGGTACGATGCTTTCTTAGCATACAGCAAAGACCATTATGGCTAACAATATCTCAGTTTTAGTTTTAAGCATCTAGATCAATGCAATGATAGGAACCTCATATAGAACTTTATCATGGTCTGTCTCAGCTGCTCAAGTGGGCCAGCGCATGTAGCTCATAACCAAGCACAGGAATCCTGCAGTTTGATTCTATGTTGGATCAACCCAGTTTACCCTGCTGAAAATTATCTGAATGACTGTCATTTCATGAACCTCCCTCCCTAATCAGTGATGTAATTCTTATTAGTAAACAGATATGTTTAATGCTATCAGACATAAAGGCTGGTGAGGAAAAACTTCCCAGGTTATCACACAAGAACACTTCATCTTAAGATTGTCATTAGGGTGTAAGATCACAGTTCCATCCTTCCCAACTTGCTATTTCTCTTAATTCTTGAGTACCTTGAATTTCAACCTTTTTGTTTTTTCTCTGAATAAGAATGTAACTTAGATTTGAATTATTTTACAACTACAACAAAAAATCAGAAAAAAAACCAACAAATAAAGGGGTAAGACAGTAAAGAAAAATCACAGTAAACATCAATGTCAACGTCATGATGTGGAGAGATTAGGGAGGCAGAAGACAGAAACCTTTAACCAAATCATGCCTATGATATGGTCTGATAATGGCAGCCTTGTGCTCATAATCACATGCTACTGTTATGGGAATTTTTATGTTAAGAAGTGTGTCATGGAAACATTCAGTGACATTTCCTGCATGGGGAAAAAAAAAAAGAAAAGATAGAGAAAGAGATTACACACATAGCAAAGATAATGCCATGCTCATCAACCAGTTGCAAACTGGGGCCCTGCCTGAGCACTGGTTTCACATTGTGTGCTTCAAACATGATACAAATGACTATTCAAAGAAATGTTAATGGCTTCTGCAGCCATGGAGTTGAGCGACTTACAGTCTCTTGGTTTTGAAGGAAATTCTGATGGGAACATGTGTGGGGGGGTGTAGGCAAATTTATGGTCTTAAAATTTAGCATGTGAGTTAAGGTATTAGAGAGGTGTTACTACCTCTTCTCAACCCTATTAAGGCTGCATTTCGAGTACTGTGTCCAGTTCTGGGCTCCTCAGTACAAGAGGGACATGGAGATCCTGGAGCAGGTCCAGCAGGGGGACAACAGAGATGATTAATGCGCTGGAGCATCTCTTTTATGAGGATAGGCTAAGGGAGTTGAGCCTGTTTAGCCTTGGGAAGAGACGACTGAGAGGCAATCTCATCAGTGTCTACAAGTATCTGAAGGGTGGGTGTCAGGACGATTGAGCCAGGCTGTGCTTGGTGGTGCCAAGCAATAGGACAAGAGGCAACAGGCAGAAACTGATGCACAGGAAGTTCTACTTGAATATGAGGAGGAACCTTACTGTGTGAGTGACTGTGCACTGGGACAGACCACCCAGAGAGGTTGTGGAGTCTCCCTCACTGGAGATATCCAAGAACTGTCTGGTCGCAATCCTGCGCCGTGTGCTCTGGGATGAGTCTGCCTGGGCAGGAAGGCTGGACCAGATGACTCACTGTGGTCCCTTCCAACTTTGCTCTCACTGTGATTCTGTGAAAGAAGCTTTTTTGATCTATCTGTGCTCTTTGGCAACTGAAAGACTGCTAATAGTCATTATTGCCATATCATTTCCACCAAGTGCAAGTATTCAGCTGAAAAGTGATTAATTAAAGAGTTAAGTTGATGTTGAATGATATATGGTTTGAGGGTGTTTGGCAAATAGCTGGTTAAAACTCTGGGTTTAGCTGCATTTTTGCAATAAGTGTAACATTTTGCCCTAAACTGACTTCTTTCTTAAGATTTTGCAACATTTATATATGCTCCTACTAACTGTGGGGCTGCTCTAACTTGAACCATTCTCCCTGTTCCTGAGGAAGCTCCTGCTAGGTAAGAGATAGTCTCACTTATGTAGAATTTTCAGAACCGAGAAGCTTTGCAGTTTTTGGAGGAACAAGTGTTTTGTCATTTTAATATCCCTTTAACTGATCTCTGAACAAAAATGGCCTAATGTCTATAAAGTGTTCTGAAAATCTTACCCTGCTTTTCTGGGAACAATTTCCTCCTGCTAAACCAGAAAGAATGGTGTGTAAATCCAACAGACTGAGCCAGTTCTCTCCATTGAGCTAATTTTCTAGGAATCCCTTTCCAGAGAGACACAAGGAGAGTGAGGCAACACAAAGGCTGCCATACAAGGCATGTAAATGTTCGTGGCCAGTTTTAAGATGTATTTTTGCTAAGAATAGATTTCATAGCCTACCATTTCTGAATGAATACACACACAAAACACACTCTCAGTAGCCTGACAGAGTAATATCCACTTTGAGGACAGAGATAGCAAAAGTGGCCATGTGCATCTCTGACACATGTGGCGGCCACTTAATAAAGATATGAGAGAAAGATTCAGGAACAAATAAAATTGGACATGGATAGGAAGTAATGACCCTTGTTGAATGACAACTGAGGTTATGTGGATAAATATTAAATGTGAAGGGCCTGAATTATTCATGGAAGGTTCAAGGTAAAAGGGTTAACTTCATAACATCCTTTTATTAACACTTCACTGAGGGAAAAAATCCCAGCTCTGTAATGCTTCTCAAACTTGGAATCCCTCTGTGCACAAGGAGAGATGCTGGGTGGTCCCTCTCCTTCTTCTGTCTTAGTGGACAAAGGTCATCTTACGTGTGCTGGTAATTGCCACAAGCTGTGCAGCTGCAGTAACATGTAACCTTTGGGCTGTCATGGAGATATGCTGGGGACAGGTTGGAAAATATATCAAGAGTAGTGTGGCCAGCAGGCTCAGAGAAATGTTTGTCCCTTTGTACTCAGCACTGGTGAGGCCACACTTGAAGTACTGTGTTCATTTCTGAGCCACTCACTTCAAGAAAGACTCAGAGGTGCTGGGAGTGTGTCCAGAGAAGGGCAATGAAGCTGGTGAAAGGTCCAGACAGTAAGTCCTATGAGGAGTGGCAGAGGGAGCTGGAGTTGTTTATCCTGGAGAAAAGAAAGCTCAGCGGTTAACAAATTGCTCTCTGCAACCTGAAAGGAGATTGTAGCCAGGTGGGGTCAGTCTCTTCTCCCAGGCAGCTAGTGACAGGAAGAGAGAACATAGCCTCAAGCAGTACCAAGAGGTTCAGGTTTGACATCAGAAGGAATTTCTTCATGGAAAGGGTTGTTAAATATTGGAATGGACTGCTCAGGGAGGTGGTGGAGTTATCATGCCTGGAGTTGTTCAAGTGATGCATAGATTTGACACTTAGTGTCATAGTCTAGTTGACAACACAGTAATCGGTTATATGTCCACATGCCTGTCACTAAACATGTCCTCTGCTCACCTGTCTGACATGAAGAGATTCACTCACTGTCCATCCTACTCCATTTACAATGAGAGGGAGTTGCAATCATTTCCAGTGTTTCTGCCCTCTCCGTGCTGCCTCCAGGAGGACAGCATGCATGGTAGGAAATATACCACAGGGTCCTGTGTGTCCAGCACACCTGATGGCCCCTCAAAACAAGCCAGGTAGGCATAAGGGTGTGGGAGCATTCAGAAACAGATCTGTTGTCATAAACAAACAGAAATGTCAAGACTGGAACATTATTAAATAAAAGGATGCTTTGCAATGATTTCATTGAGAGCACCTTACCAAAAAAAACAGATTTCACGGGACAGAGATGTCATATGAGATGGGAGTTTGAGAGGTGACTAGGAACTTCCTACTCACCTTTCTGCTCCTTGTGTTTGACAGGATTTCTTCCAAGGAAGTTTGAGCAAATCAGCTCAAGAAGAATGATTTAGAAGATCAGTTTCTGTCCATTTGGCCAGACATTGAAGAAAGACTGCCTGCTCACAGATGTACTTCATGGTTGAGTGAAAAATAGGAGTGGCAACCTAAATGAAAGTCCCTTAGGCATGGAATTGCTAAAATCACACCTCACTTCTGCTTTATATTTGTTCTGACTTCATCAAACACAAAACATGTATCTGCATTCATAGTATGGTTCTTGAATTGCATTGGTCCCATTGGCTGTGAACTGAAATGAGTAAACATTGTACCCAGTTGTCTTAGGTTATAACAAAGATTTGAAACTTATTTTCTGGGTATATTAAAAAGCTCAGACTGAAGCAATAGCCCCCTTCTTATAATTGTGTTATAGTTTAAAGTAAATGCACCTTGACAAGGAACTGTAGGCAGGAAAGAAAGAAAGGGCAGAGGAGAACTAGAAGGAGTAGAGAACAGAGAGGTAGCCAGAAGAAAAGGTTAGGTAGTGAATATCTCCTTCACAGAAAAGAAAGGTCGAGCAAGGTTGTTCCTATAGAAAAAGATTTTCTACAATATAAAAAAATAAACATCAACACGGATTTTTTTTGTCCCATGGAATATACCACCATCAGCACAAGTGAAAAATCTGTTTCAGCATGAGCAAAGTCACTTAGCGAAGATGAACTAGACCTCCAGATTTTGCACTGTTAAATTATTATAATATGATTTAATCAAGACCTGTGCAAAACTTTGAAATTCTCCTAGTTAGCCCTCCAATATTTGCTGCTTCTTCAAGAATATCTAGATAGCTGGTTCCTTGCTGTCCTAGTTCAGCAGGAGGGACCAGCTAACCCTGTGTGGGGGTGATCAAAGCTGTGTATTCTACCCCCTCTATTCATTCCCCAAGGTCAATGGGCCATTAGCAGCAGCTCCCAGGGAGCCATTATCACCTTCACACCCAGCCTGAGGGGGGCGGAGCTGCTAATGGGCCATCAACAGTTCAATACCCCCTGGCTCCCAGAGTTAATCACCCATTGTGTGAGTCCCCGCCCAGGGGGAGGGACTGAGTGCTCCCTGAGGGTACATAAGTGGTGGGTAAGAAGACCTCGGGAACTTTTCGTCGGATCCAGAGCAGCAGCAGGACCTTGACAGGAGGAGATCACCGCTCTCGCCCAGACCACAGCCCTCGCCTGCACCAACAGGTTTTTCTTTTCCTTTTGCTCTGGACTTGGGGGAACCACAGGGGTCTCAGCACAAGGGCAAACAAACCCCCTTGGGTTTGTGCCCCAGGACACTGGGTTATACTGTTGGGGTTTTGTGAGTTGAAAGCAATTTCCCCTGTGTGTCAGTGTTGTTATTGTAATATTATTATTAAATTTTAGGTCTGACTTATAATCTCTCTCGTGGTGAGTTCATTTCCCCTGCTGGTTCACCTTTAAACCAGCACACTTGCCACAAGGGCCTTTGGGTAAGAAAGAATAGCTTCGGGATGAAGCTAAGGCAAACACACACTGGTTCTGAATAAAAACATCCACATAGGACTTTAACATATTATACTAATGTGTTTTTACTTAAGCTTTTTAGTGATTTACTAACTTTCTTGGCAAACTCTTAACAAGAAGAAAGATCTACATCATCATGGAGAGGAACTGAAATGAATTTCTCCAGTTCTACCCTACTGCAAACATAAAATTTAATCAGTTGATTGCTAAATATAAATATTTTCCTTTGTCTGGCAGGTACAGTTTCAATAACTCCTTACTGCTTTTCCTCAGAAAAATACTCATTTTCTTCACCATAGTTTTAAATTTTTGACTGAAACAAGAACTGATCAAAAGTACATTCCTGTTAAGTGGGGAAGGTCAGACCTCTCTGATGGTTTAGCGGATATATTAAGTGACTCTCTAAGTTACTGCACTGAGATCTTAACCAACAACTTCCTACGGGAGTCTCGAACAGTAGAGATCTCACAGATATTAAGAACTGGGAGAAAAAACAATCATGGAGATGGAGAAAGAAATGAAAAATACAGGAAGTCTGAGGTGTGTTGGAAGATAATGAAAATATGCATAGGTTCTATATAATGACAGTCTTATAAAGTGATAGATGAATAGAAAAGAGAGAGACACTGAACTGGGAGACCTGTACAGATAAATATGCATTGTGGGAAAGTTAGTCAGACTAACTGATCTTTAATCCAGCAAAGTCAAAGTTTTTTTTTCTGACTTCAGTGGGATTTATTTTTTTCCTGAAACACCACAGAGAGAACTTGTGCAGAATCAGGCCTACACTAAAATTTTGCTATCACTTTTCAGCCTTCTACAAACAGTTATTTATTAAAAAAAAAAAAAGGTAAAATAAACTTTAGAAAGAATTGCAGCAGTGCCAGAAAACCCTTAGTCTCCTCAGTTTTAATGTCTCTCTACCAGACTGATTTTCCCATGACAGCTCTCTATAAATGAATCCTTCTGTACACTTAGAGCATCAAACAGACCAAGAAGACTGCAAGGTGCCTGACATGCTTTTCTCAGGATTCAAATTAAAACACTGACTTGAGATTTTATTTTAAATAGTGCCCTACTTGCTTATTTTGCTGAAATCAGATGGTTGGGAACTTGCAAGCTATACACACTCTTTCTTAATGCAAATTGCACATTTTTATCATAAAGGTTAACAGAGAGGCAAGCATTTCTGATTCTAAGTTCTCATTTAAGTTTGAAATTAAAAGGGTTCTCATTCTCCTCCACTTTGCAGGAACTACACACAGCACCACCTCTACTCCTCAAGCTGCAAAATTAGTACTTTGGGGAATTGGGCTCTCTGCCTGACATTAATCAGTGAGTGTTTGGGTTTAACCATCCTTTCAAAGGATGATTCTTGCAGCTTTAGCAGCCTAGGTTGCACTTGACAGCTCTCCTTCTGCAAAACAGCAGCAGACAAATCCACCAGGCCAAGCACTTTTTAGTATCCCTGATTAGTTGAATAAGATCAATTTTCTGTTTTGGCACAAGGAGCAAAAATATTTCCTTTAAACCTGATTACTCTTTGATTAGTGAAAGACTGTTTGGGGCACTTTAAATAAGGTCTGTCCCATTACAAGCTGCCTGCCAAAACTGTAATTAGCCACTGTACATGGAAAAAAGGAAAAAATCCCAGCTTTTTTTAAACTTTCTTCCTGGTGTAAAACAGGTGCCATCCTTCCTACTCACCAACTATAGAGAACTTATTGCAATAGCAAAAAGGTTGGGACTGTACAACTCAGAGGAACTGGGTAGAAAAAAAGACAATTATAGTGGATTTCCATACAAATAGCTATTATCACATTGCTACCATCAGTTATTAAAATCACAGCATGCAACATTTAACTTGCTCCTAAAATTTGGCAACGTGAGAAAACTCAAAGGGGACAAAGCATAAGAGCTCTGGATATTCTCTTAGTCTAAAGACCATGATGCAATTCATGTGCCTTGACTGAAGCTAGCTCCTGCTAATCTCACATTCACTGTGATCTGGAAAAAAAAATAGCCATAAAGACAGTCTGAAAAGCATCAGGCCATGTCTTCATTGCACTGGAAATAGGAAAAAGGAACAAATACAATTAGAATTAACTGATTGAGTCAAAAAAACAGTCCGAGTCACATAGTTGAACTGCTCATGTGTTATATTTTAAGTTTTCTCTTTTTCCTGTTCAATAACTTTTAACAAAACATAAAGTGAAGGGACGTGTTTTAAAACACACAGATCTGGGCTTTAGAATCAAGTCAAAGGCTTCAACTACTAAGCTTGCTTTTTTTTTTTTCTGTGATTTTCCATGATTTGCAGTGAATATCCTTTAATTGTTAGGTGTAAATGGTGTTGTGTTTGGAGGGGTATTTAAATCTTCACAAACTTTGAAAGGGGATCTGATTAGGATTTCTTCAATAGTCTCCCCTCCGCTACCTCCCAAAAATAATGATTGGTCACAAAGTTAAGGATATCTGAATGTGAATCTAGAGTGTCTCAAGTGAGTTCTGTAATGGAAGAATATGCTGGACTAATGAGAACATGTAAAGGAGTGTGGCAGTCACAGTGTGCTCCTAGTCTTCTTTTCTTTTGATGAGCAATACTAGAAATTTTGGCTAATTCTGATGTAGATGTTTTTCACAACTATTTTTTCTTCATTCAATTTTTTTCTACCCTTCCCTACCTTCCCTTGAAAGTTTCGGATGGTGTCTTCTAAGACTATTTATATTTGGGACACAGACACAGTACTCCATTTTAACTGGGATATTGAAATAGGAAAAATGCGTTTCACTTTTACTCATTAGAGTCCAAGAGTTTAAAGTGCTAACAGGTCCACTAAAATAATAAACACTCCACTAAAATAATTGAAGCACTGTGGCATAATGAAGGTCAGAAGCCAATCCTCTATATGCAAAAAAAGGAATGATTGTGACTATTCCAGGGTGTGTGGGGAATGCAATTTCATTTGCAATGGTGAGATTTTTAGGAGATCATCAGTCAAAATATATTGTAAAGTGTAAGTGGAAAATGCACCAAGTCTTTAAATGGAACTGAACAGAACATGTTTAGATACCTGATGGCATGTTTGCACTGCAAAGGACTCAGTGTGTATATATGTTATTTTAAGACAATGTTTCCTCTCCTATTTGGACTCATGATCTCTGGAATACCATTTCCTCTATGCCACATGGTGCATGGATATTGCATTTTCTAGTATTTGTTGTAATCTGGATGCCTGATTCGATTGTTTGGCTATCTTTGCAGGGTGAATGTGATAAACAGTAGGACCATAACGCAATCTTAAAAGCAATGGGAAATAAAGAACAGGCCCAGTTATAATATATTTTTGGATGGCTTTTGATGACTATTTCATAGAAAACTATCCTCCTAACCTTCACTCCTATTCTATCAGCTCAGGTGGCCTATAGATAACCTTGGGGGGTGTCTGTTTCTGGTTGTACTGAGGTGTAATAGAGCACAAGATCAAATATAGGAACACTAACCGTCTCTTCCTTTCCTCATGGCTGTCTGCAGCCCACCTCTAGATCTGGCTTAAAGCATCTTGCCCCCCCTCAGCAGTAGCTCAGGTCTGGCCAGGTCTCCTAGACTGCATGGATGGAATGTTATTGCCACCTGGATGCTGAATGCTTTCTTTCCATGTCAGTATGTGTTATGCCTTATGGATACCTCTGGTCTTGAACTCAGATTTCACCCAACACTCATCAAGCAATGGCTGAGTCCAAGGTATGAAGCAAAGAGAGCTTCCCTGCCATCCACACTTGCACTCACTGATGCGCCCTCTGTGCACCTGCGCTACTCTTGCCTGGAGGGCAGGGAACTTTGTGGAGGGAAACCTGGGGATATTCTGTACTGCAAATTCCTAAGCATCTTTCTTGGAAGTTTATGGACAACGATCATGATACACACCTGAGACCAACTGTTACAAATTCTGCAGAAAGGATTTATATGCACCCAATATGTTTAACAGGTCAAGGCATTGAACACAGGCCATCTGTACTATCTTCACATGTGCAGCTAGCCATCCACAGTGAGTTTTCAAGGAGGAAAAAGAAAGACACCTAGCAAAATGAACATTCAGTAGCCTAGTGATGAACATCGCCTTGGTTACAAAACATGGCAGCATCAAATTTCTTCTCAGTGGCTTTCTCCAGCATGGTCTTGGCAACATTGAGAATATTTACTACCAGTTTTCCTTTTTTTTAAAGAAGTAAAGATCACCAGGTAAAATATGGGAGATAGCAAAGGACAATCTTCTGGTACTATCCACTTAAAAGAGAAAAACAAACAAACAAAAAATCAAACAAACAAACTCCTACCCCCAAAACAAAACAAAAAAACCCAAACCAAACCAACAAAGAAAACCAACCAAAAATTCACCAAAAAGTACCAAGTACAAAGACCCCAAACACATACACACACACATGCACACAACAAGCCAAAAACTTTTTTGCTGCCCTCAGTTGAAAACAAGGGAAAAAAAAAGAGAGGTGACAGGCATGTTCACAAAAAGGCATAAAAGGAGGGTTTCAGGCCAGTCAGAGACTGGGTTCACACAATACTGTCAAGGTCCTGGATTTATTCTTGACAGCATTAGTGCCAGGACCACTATTTATGTTGCTTTAATCAGTCACACTTTTAAAATCACCTATGCTCAGCATTTATATCAATGATGTGCTAATATTGCTGTCAGGGACCAGTATCGATAGTTGTGTCATAAGCTAAACTCTTTTAATCTTCTCCTATGCTTGCATTAATGAAACTGCAAGACAACAACTACTACTAGAACAGCAACAAAAAATAAGGTTGATTCTGATTATTTCAAGTGGCCATAGAGGAGAAGAAATAAAAGCCCTTTTTTTGCTCTTTGCAAACCATTTTATTTTGCCTTTAGCCTTCTCTGTCTCTATCTGACTTTGAAGGCATTATCAGCACATCCTACTGATTTTCTCAGAGGCTACTTACATCTCTGAAAATATTTTTAGGGTCTATGAAAGTGTAAGGTGGGTAATCTCTTCCCTAAGTGGTTGGGGAGAGGGAAAAAGGGAGGAAGAGGAAGAGAAAAAAGAAACCTCAGTCTAATTCTGGTATCGGAAGGCATCATTGTGCTTTTCCTTTGTCCTTTTTTCTTTCTTTTTTTTTCCTGAGCCCGCCCTTACAGCTGTCAGCCTCAGTTCTTTTTCTATTGTAAATAAAGTCTTTCTTGGGTTATAGCTTTAAGCAATATTTTTAATTAAAATTCAATTCAAATATGAAAGCCAAAGAAACTTTCAAAGCAAAATCTACAAACTGATTCACTCAAAGCGTCTGTTTTCATTGCCATAGCTACAGATTACTATAAAGAAACTTGAACCAGACCTTTGACACCCACAAAGGTCAAAAGTCCTTTCTGCCTATGCTAGGACCCTTTTGACAACTTCCTGTATAATTTGACTGTTATTTGCGTGTCTGGTCACTGTCTGACCCTGAAGTCTGGAAAAAATTGAGAGGCAGCATATATCTCTCTTTCATATGGACCTCAAAAAAGGGCACTTTTAATTGCATTTTGGTGAGAAACCTATGCATACAGGCTGGCGCAGGCAGCAGCTGGGGAAGGTCCTAGACTTGTAGGTTAAGGATCAGCTTGACTCACGCTACCGTAGTTCAGTGCATATGAGCTGCTCTGTGCTGTTAACTCCATAGCAAAAATGGATGTGTTTCACAGGTTACACAGACTTCAAAATTTACAGCACTTGCCCCAGTACTACGAGCTAAAATTGGAAATACACTGCTCTGCCTTGAAATCTGTGCATTTCATATGCTTCCAATTTAAAGATGACTGTGCTTATGGGGCCTTAGTGTGCCTGAGATATTTTAAAGTTGCAACCTTAGCTCTTCAGTATATCTATACATGGGCTCCCCAGGAATAAAACCTAAACTAGTATACCAAAGGTATCCATGGCAATCTTGCCAGGTTTCCACATTGGATATTTGGGATTTGGGGCACATTGCAAGGCAAATGTGCTATACAGCTTAGAAGCAGACAGCAGTTTAATGCCTCAAGATCAGGTACTGTTGAATTGTTCCTCTTTCCACTTCTGCTCAGCACTGGGCACATCCCATTTTACCTTAGCACACCTGGTGAAAAAACTGGAAGCATCCAATACCCTACTCACAGTTTGCTGCAGCCATTCCCTCCCCAACAGGGTGATGTTACTTGTCGTACACTCTGCATCCTGAGATGGTACTTGTCACAAGTAGCCAAACTCTGGTCTGTCATGCTTGGCACTGTGTTTGCAAGTGGTGCTTGATGTCTTGGAAGTTACAGATACCTGAGCTGTGGCAGTGCAGGGGCTGCCTCTTCCCACGTGCAGGCAGTGCCATCTGAACAGGAGGGAGAAACAGTCATCCAGGAACATGGTGAGTGCTGTGCAGGAAACCATCCAAAAGGTGCAGACATGAGATGATTCTTGCAGAGATGTGAAAAGTTCAGCAAAAATAACAGGTAGACACGCAAAATAGTTTCTAGTTTGGAAACGTGTTTGTGCCATATTTAGAGAAGTAGTTTATTCTCTTATCCTGTGAAGAGATAGTGCTGACCCTAGACTTTTTACCTCAAGAGGGCTGTTTATCACTATATTTGAAGTTTCAGATCCTAAAGCTGTGAAAGACATGACATAACAGACAAACACACTTTCATGAATGATGGCCTTTCCCATACAATCCTCTGACCCCTTCACTTTCTGTACAGAAACCTACTTTTTGTGTCAGAAAGCTATGCAAATTGGTTACTAAGGCATGCCATGTCAAGCCCCTAATGCAGCTCCTTATGGACGATATAAGTAACTGTAGAGGAGAGGGGCATTTAAACATGCAGCTAACTGGACTAAACGGACAGACTCATCTTCTGTTGCAGGTAGTGACACATCAAGCACCTCTGAAAACATTGTAAGGGGAATGATGGTTTGATTCCTTGTGTCAAATCCCACCTCAGGATGCAGAGTGAAGAGAGGCAACATAGTCAGCCTTCTGCTCAAAAGATTGCTAAGGATAGAAAGATATGTGTGCATGCATTAAAAAGGGAGGAAGGTGAAAGGGTGGAGTAAAATCCCAAAATAGTGCTTCTGTTCACTAGCATTAGCTACAAACCACTGTGTTTAAAGCTGGTAAAATTACAAAGGAAATAAATAAAAATGCTGTACTTTTATGTGCTATTTTTTGTTCAGTTAATGATGCGCTTCAGTTCACTCAGAAACAGACATGCTTGAATCAATAAACAAGGACTGACTGAATACAGTCTATCCTAAAAGGCAATGTTGTGCATCAGTCCTAAGCATGAAGGCACGGAAAGCTCTGCTTCTCAGTCTTGCACTGAGTCCAGGACATTGCCATTATTTATTGATACCTGACCTCCTCGGATCAATGAGGCTCCAGGCGGCTTTGCAAGGTGAGCAGGAAAGACCTGTCTGGAGGAGTCAAACCTTCAGTTCCCCACAGCAGGAATATGGCATGATGAAACAGTGCCAGCGTTGGCATCAGGCCCTCAATTTGTGTGGAACATCATGGCATACTATGGGGGAAGAGATATTAGAAAAGTCCCAGAAATCTGGCTGTGCTGTGGAGGATGGGATGAAGATGGGACAAAGAGGGAGGACTAGAGGAATGTTTAGATACTTACCAGCTCTACTGGGTGGTCTGAGATCAGGGATGTGTGCTTTTATTGGTAAAAGATAATGACATTTGTTTTGTGTAAGGTGAAAATGTTTGGGGTCTGCTTTTTTTTTGCTTTTTTTTCTTCTTTTTTTTTTCTTTTACACTTTGAATGGAATGAAACTATCAGGGAAACTTTTGAGTGCAGCCCACTGGGAGTGCCCCTCTATCCAGACTATGTGCTAGTGGGGACATGAAGGTGTTTGTAGCTCTAATTCCCTGCCTGACCATTCCTTTGGGTGCAACTGGCCTCGAGCAAGAAGAAAAAGGAGAAAAATTAGAGAAATGTAAATAAGGAAGGTAGCTTGCCATTTGTCACTTGAAAGTCCTTATTTCATGGCCTGCTCCCTGTTCTCCTGGAATTTTGTGTCATTATCTCCTGTTAAAAGGATTCAAATGACATTATTTGCATGGAAACTTGCATACAAATGATGTCGTCTGTGCCACAAAGTTGCATTACAATGAAGGGAATGATGACTGTGTCACATGTACGTGACATTCTTTGTGTCATTAAATTTAAAGTCAATGCTGGCAGTTATAAACCACTCACGTCTCAAGCAAATACATCACTTCTGATCTGAAATGAATATTTTAAAACGCCAACTCCAACTGCATCAAACAGCAGTAACCTGCAATGTCATCTTAAAAAAAAAAGGCAAATACTCTAAACAAAGGTGGACTTATGGGATTGTATGACGCACTGCAAAGGAAAATATTTTAATAAGCTGTAATAATTTCCAGACAAACAGAATTCATTGCTTGGTAATTAGGTCCTAGACATCTTTTAAAAGTCCATTCAATATCATGTGTGTTTTCAGAAATGCTTATGATCCTAGAAAGCTTCAGGACTGTTAATTTTCATGAAGAGTAGATGAATTAATTGTAGAGAATGTTCCACAGCACAGAGTTCTCTGCATGCTGTTACCATCCATTTCCTTGCCACAGTCTGATGCTGACAACAGGCCAAGCCTTTGAAAGATCTCCAAACTCTTCCAAAGAGTCAAGGGCAAATGATGACAGGAAAGGCTCAAGCAGTTATCACTGTCAAAATGAATGAGAAAAGAGGAGGGACAGTAGGTGGATTAGGAAAGGTTTCATAGTACTGTGATGATCAGAGCCGCGCAGCAATGAGAGCCAGACAAGTAAGTACATAGCCGGATCTGCTCTCTGATTGATGCATTGTTTGTGCAGGTCAGTGTAAGGTAAGGGATGGTCACCGTGTTTTTGCAGGAGAAGTGGTAATTGTGCCCGCAGTCGCCTGCACCGACCCTGCTGGTTTGAAGCCAGCTACTAACAATTTTTCACTGATACAAAGAAGGGCTCTGTAACACTTCCTTTAGAAAGTTGTTGTTTTAACAATAAGACGTGCTGTGCAATGCCCAAAACGTTTAAAAACTCAGTTAAGTAGAAAAGATGGGTCATCTAAATACCTCAAAGGAGGTCAGTCTGGCTAAGCTGCTGTTCAGTTTAACCTCTCCCTCCTTGCTCACAGCCACATGCACACTCACACACACAGACCCCTCTGAGAGAAGCAAGGTTCTCCGGAAAATGTGTCTGCATAGGCTCAGCAAGGGATCAGGCAGAAAGGAAAATCTCTGTGCATGGGTCATTTCTTTTCTCTTATTGATAGCTTTTCAAATCTAATTGAAACATTATTTAGAGAAAGCACTTCCACCCACCCCTTCAGCTTTGATATGGCTTTTTAATCAGAGGCCATTGTTATTTCATAATGAACATGGAAAGCATTTAAAACATTTTCAAATGGAGTGCATTACTTTTGACCGCAGTCAAAAGACCACATTAAAAGGAGTTCAGTGGAATTCACTCTTTACAGTCTTCTGGGTTTGAAACATCGATGCACATGTGGAATATGCTAAGACAGGGCCCTACTTGTTGTAAGATTTTAAGCATTTAGCTGACTTAAAACTGAGTAAGGTCACAACACTCACTGATGAATCTCTACCATGCCCCAGGGAGGTTTGATGCCAGTGTTATGCCTGTTCCCAGGTGACAATGTGGGTGGTGCCATTCCATCAGGTTGCGACTGGGCAGTGTTTGCACAGCTCTCCCGGAAGCCAGATCAGAGTGAACACAGCAGTCTGATCACAGCAGGGAGCTAAAGTGTGGCAACCAGATTAATGCTCCATCGCCTCTCTCCGGGTTTAGGACCAGAACAGTGGCTGGGGGGGGCGGGGTGGGGGTGGACTCAGAGCTCTTTCACTGCCTGCCCTTTCCCCATTCCTCCAAGGCAGTGACTGATCTCACTCCCCACTGCAATCCTGCAAGCTGTCATGGTGCAAGTAAACCACACATGGGAAGAAGGGCAAGTTTGGTTTTCTGTTGGTTGTGCACTGGGGATTGTAAATGAGCCCTTAATGTCTACCTCATTTTATATTTTAGGATATATTTCTTTCTTGTAAGAGCACAGAAGAAAAGATTAAAAGTGGGATATGACTGAAATGATGCATTGGGTCAAAGTCCTTTCATCCTTTTGCCCCAGCCTGTCTAACATTTTCTTAAATCCCATTTTACCCAGGTACATTCAATTACAAAAGTGACCAGACATAAATCAAACTTAATTACTTTAAGATACAAATATATAAAAATCTATTTATCATCTATCTATCTATCTATCTATCTATCTATCTATCTATCTATCTATCTATCATCTAAATATATATATAGATATATCTATATACATATGTATATAAAGCAAACAAAACCACAGAATTGATTAGATTAAGATGATTGGATCTAAGACAGTCTGAAGCCAAAAGTAGGTGTATCACTATTTTAGAGGAGTTCAATGCAATCTTAATTGCTTACTTTATACAAGCAGACATTGGTGAGATACACTGCCTGTGAAGTGACAGAAGAAATGTTTTGGCTGCTCTTTGATGTAGGGTTCATCTGTTCTGGTTTGTAAATACAACAGAACGAGAGGATATTGTACTCAACCCACTTCAATCAAGCAAGACACTGTGGCATCTAAACTGCTGTTCTTCCATTGCTGAAGCTGCTGCTCAGAACAAAGACATAAAGAGAGAGACAGAGGAAGCGACAGGGGAGAGAAAGAGGCTTCTGCATCTTTAATAATTAGCAAAGAACTGCAGTGTTTAGCCTGGAAATTATGGTACATATGCTGTCCACTTGTTCAGGACCCCTGTATCGTGAGAACAAGAAATATTCATCATCCACAGATGTACGCCAGGCCCAGGTGACTGAAAATTCAATGTACAGGCTTCTCACAATGGGTCGAATGCTAATTGGGTGATTTGGGGAGATTATAGTAGCCCTGGAGCTATTGTCTATCTGCAAAAGTCTCACAGACAATAGGGAAGTCAACAGTGTCTTTCTAAACCTCTGCTTAACTGATGCTTATCAGAAAAATTAGGACAAGTGAATAGTTAAAAAAAACCCTGCCAGTTTGTCTTTTTGTTTTCCTTTCCCAGTTGTGAGCTAGCTGGTTACTGCCTTTCCCTTTCCCTTCCTCCATGACTTCCTATAAATGGAAAACAGGAGAAGGGAGGGGAGATTGAGAGCAGGTGGAAGAAGAGAAATTGTATATAAGCTATATCAGGAAATGAGAATGGGTGCTGAGAAGCATATTTAGCCTACTGAATACTTCAGAAATGGAAATAGGTTTCCTTAGTGCACTGCCTAAAAAAAAAAAAAAAAGAAAAAAGTGTTTATTTAAAGTTAAATGAGAATCAGGGCAGTTTCAGAGACGAGCTTGAAATATATGAAAGTGGATTTTGCTTCCATATTTGCTTTTTTCTGGTGCGTCCTTGGAAAATCTTTGTTTCTCCAAGTGCGAAACAGGTCAGTTTTTCCTGATCAAAGCTCTGCAGTCGACTTGGATCTCTGTGGATCCCAGAACAACGACTTGCATCACTGGAGATCTGCTGGTGTGTGGTGGTGTGCAGCAGACTTGGATTATTTCAGATCGGTCAGTTCTGACAGAACTCCCCAAGTTTATTCCATAATGCTAAGTGCTAGACCTATAAAACTGCACCTTTCAGGCTTGTGCAGACATGAATAGCATGTGGGACATAATATGCATTGCTTGTGATTGATATTCCTTTGGAGTTTCAGGTTGAAATAAACCCCAAATCTCAAAGTAAGACTCAGCTAAGTCTTCTCTCTTTGACAGGAATTTCATAGGGACAGTCCACATATCCATAAACGGACTACCATAATGGTGAATCAGGCTTGAGGAATTTGCTATTAATTTCAATGGGAGGGTAGTGGTATGTCATTATGAGATGGGTAAGGGTGTGCTAACTTCAGCCTTTTTTCATTCATCTTCAGCACGAGTTTAGGGAGAAGTCTGTGTGTGCTGAGGATGTGAAATGCTTCATGGTTATCGTGTGTGAATGTGAGATAACATGTTCTGCTTTCAAAGAGAAGCACAAAGCACCTTTTTGTTCAAGCACCCTTGTCTATCTTTCAATATGGTGTTCACTAAAGAGAAAAATATATAGTGTATCTACTCAGTCATATAGGTTTTTTCTTTAGGAAGGCAAACCCTACCCTTGTTTGGGTTTCACCCAAGTATCACTCAGGCTGAAACTTTGAATCTTAGCAAAGATGTCCTGAAACTCTGATGAGGTTAGCTGAAAAGTCTGCCATCATCAGCTAGTCTTTTGTGGAATTTGGACCATTTGTCAACAAGAAAACCAGAAAAAAAATCCAAACAGGGTGAATTCCCCTTGCCTTCAGGCTTCATTATGAAAGTTTTGCAGAGCTTAAGGAACTAAGTATTTTATTATTCTCTAAAATCTGCCCTTTCTAAGTCACCTTATTCATTCTGATTTAACTGTAAAAGGCATTACTATTTTGGGTTCTTCCTATGTTAAAACTGAAGCAGTAAGCTAGGGACTTTCATAAGAGACCGTACTGAAATGTCAACAGATGGCTTGCTAATCATGTTAAAAAAATACTCATTCCTTTTCTAAAATGGCATTTTTTTCAGTAAGTAAATCAGAAAGAAATGTTTATGATATAAAACATATTACTCACAACGTCTTTTAATTATCATGCTTAATCATCAAGGTCAGGATGATAATTGTTTCTAAAAATTAACACCTCATTTTTCTGAGATGCTTACCAAAATATACAGTCAGAAATATGAATTACTAGTCTGGAGCCCAGTTAAGAAAATGCATCTTCTGTTCACTAAACTAAATGTATACTTAAATACCATGAAGCTCTTTAAAACTAAATACCTATTTAAGGCACAGTCTAATTAGTCCACTCACTGCCTAGTAAAAGCATACAGTACCATATGCCCTAGAATAGGGTGCCATGTGGGTGTTCAGCAATGACACATATTTGCAAGTACTTTATTATGAGATAACGCAGTGCCATTAATATATCTTAAACATGAATGTTTTTTTGTAACCTATTAGAGACAACTATGGTTGGCAGTTAACACAAACTACCATGATATCTTGGCAGCAACTTCACTTCATTTGTAGATGGATGAGCAATTCATACGGACCACCACCTTATATCATTCATGCAACTACACAGCAACATTTTAAACATGTTCAGACTGTTCAAGCCTTGTCTTTCTTCTGCCTAGAGACATGTTCTTTCTTTCTTTCCTTCTTTCTTTCCTTCTTTCTTTCTTTCTTTCTTTCTTTCTTTCTTTCTTTCTTTCTTTCTTTCTTTCTTTCTTTCTTTCTTTCTTTCTTTCTTTCTTTCTTTCTTTCTTTCTTTCTTTCTTTCTTTCTTTCTTTCTTTCTTTCTTTCTTTCTTTCTTTCTTTCTTTCTTTCTTCCTTCCTTCCTTCCTTCCTTCCTTCCTTCCTTCCTTCCTTCCTTCCTTCCTTCCTTCCTTCCTTCCTTCCTTCCTTCCTTCCTTCCTTCCTTCCTTCCTTCCTTCCTTCCTTCCTTCCTTCCTTCCTTCCTTCCTTCCTTCCACACTTCCTTCCACACTTCCTTCCACACTTCCTTCCACACTTCCTTCCACACTTCCTTCCACACTTCCTTCCACACTTCCTTCCACACTTCCTTCCACACTTCCTTCCACACTTCCTTCCACACTTCCTTCCACACTTCCTTCCTTCCACACTTCCTTCCTTCCTTCCTTCCCTCCTTCCTTCCCTCCTTCCTTCCCTCCTTCCCTTCTTCTTTCCCTCCTTCCACACTTCCTTCCGCAGTTCCTCACTTCTTCTGCATTTCCTTCTGCACTTCCTTTCTTCCTTTCTTTCTTTCTCTTTCTTTTTTTCTTTCTTTCTTTCTGAAAGTTGCTTTGCGGTGATGATAGTCTATATTTTAAATAGCAGTTTTCAATGAAATCTTTTCTTTTCCTTTATGAAAACCTTTATTAGTATCTCCAAACAGCAAGTAACAGATAGACAAAGTCTCTGAGATCCATTGAATTCTGTGATCCCTATGGGTCACTTCCAAATTAAGATATTGTATGATTCCAGGTTTTGTGTCAGACTTGGCATAATAAGTTTATTTTCATTGGTTTGTAAATTATTAGTAACTTGTCTTAGTTTTTTAATGTTTTTTTTCAGACACTTGCAACCTTTTGTGTGTTCTAAAAACTCTTCTCCCACCTGTTGTCTAGACAACCTGCAACCTTACTGCAGATTAATTTCTGCACTGAAAACCAGTGTTTTATCAATTTTCCCATTCTTTCTGTTTTTTTTTCCATCAGATTCTGTTCAGTTAAGAAGATGCAATACTACAAATAAATCTAACGCAGCATGTGCTTTTTAGAGATAATTAAACATCACATCACAAAATGAAACAATATTTAAAAAAACCTTTATATGAAGTAACTGTTTACAGGAAATGCTATATTCTTTGAACATATCAGAGTTTCAACTCAAGTTAGATTCACTCAAGGAGTAAGTGTGTGGGAGAGAGATGATGGAGAAACACTCTTCACTTCCAGTGCTCATTTATCACAGAAATGAATGTAATGTAAGACTCTGTACAGTAACAGAAAATATTAATGAAGAAGTAAAGAATAGAAACAGGGTCTTAAGTCCTGGTGCACATAGTGTTTTCAACAGAAGAAGGGTAATATTCTAGAAACAACACTAGAACTCATGTACTGAAATAACATGTTTTTCTGGTGAACAAGTAATCTTGTATTGGTGAAAAGTACAACACAGAGAATGGAGTAGGAACTGCTCTGGGTAATACTGATGTCAGTGGGTGTATTTGCATGTATTATTATGGGTTTGTGATTCAGGTAGAATCACACAGAAATCACAAATTAAATCAGAATTGAGATTTCACTTCTTCTGACTCTGACTGTGGACTTCACTGAAGTGACTCCTGTTTTATATATGTACGTGGAGGCAACAGCTGCTCTATAAGAGAGCAATAACTAAGGAAAAAAGCTGCCATGTGAGGAAGATAGATGTCTCCAGGATCAGGAAGAGCTGGCTGTAACTGATCAGTTGGTCATATTGCCCCAAATAATGGGGCAAACCATGCAGACCAACCTCTGATTGATTTTTCTGCAGTTTTTGGAAGGATGTCACTGAAAACCCGTGGGGCTTGTTTCTAAAATTCAAACAGGAAAACTGGGTGATGGAAACACAACTTTCAATCTTGCCAGCTTTTATCCTGGTGGGTATTGTACAAGTCCAAAGGCGGTCCTGTGGTGTAAAGGAAAGCACTCTGGATTCCAAATCCCAAGGTCATGAGTTTGATTCTCCGTAAGGACAGTCCCCGGCAGTTCAATGCCTCCCTGACACCCATCCCGCCAGATCTCAGATGCTCAGCAGGGTCAGCCCTGGTTAGTACCAGGTGCTGTGACAGTCCCGAGGACTTCATTGTCACTATCCAAGCTCACTCGGCTGTGGCAAACGGACCTCAGGACTTAAACGGAGGGGCCAGTTCTGTGCAGATGTGCTTCACCTAAAAAATCCACTGCGCAAGCTGGAAGGGCACACCCACATGGGGAGAGCCCTTCCCAAAGCTTCGTTCGCGAAGTTTGGCCATACACATATACATATTGCACAAGTCCTAGTTTTTAGGATATACAAAAAATAAGCAAAATAAATACTGACAGCTACTGAGTGCAGTTTAGTTGATGAGGAACCTAGAACACTGGGTTTTATTCCAAGCTCTTTTGTTAACACAATTGAGTGGCCTAAAACACTTGGTTTTCTCTGACCCCATAACAGTCTGTAAGATAAAATCTCCTGTAAGAAAAGACTATCTTTCACAAAATATGTGGAGAGCACCTCTTGCATCAGAATTGTGATTCTAGTCAGGGTTTCTGTGTGCTCTGCTGACTGAAAACTAATTAACAGTATTCAGCTTGATATTTTCACATAGTTTAAAGGTTAGAAACTTTTTACATGAAATATACAGTTGAGCATTTTGGTGTCATTTTTTTTAATAGAAGTTCAGCAATGATCCTCAGGCTTTTCTCATTTCTTAAAAAAGATTTAAAAATTGATGTAGAAAATTATAAGTCGATCTTAAATATTTTCCACTGTGACAGGAGGACAGATATCAGTGTCTTTTTGTTATGTGAGTTATTGAAGTTTGACATCCTTTGAGGAATATTTTTCATAACCCACTGTTTGCTACCCTGTCTATCCAATTATTTAGAACAAGCAATCTGTCATTTTATTGTTTCCTTCCAATTATATAACTTTGGTGACAGTCATGGCAGATATCCTCTGTAAGCAAAATCAAATCTCACTGTGGATTCCAAGGGCTGCAGAGTGTGTGTACATGTGTACATGTGCATGCATTGTGCAGAAATGGAGTGGAGGTGGAAATATTAAGACAACAGTTGGTGAGTGTCATTTAAAAAATAACTGCTTGTGCACACTGCAGAGGGTCCAAAAGGGAAACAAAATGTATTTTCCTGATTCTCAGTTTTCAGAAGCAGAATAGGTATAACCTTTACAGGTACTGAATGCTCTACTGCGAATATTGAAGCAATGACCACACTCTCTCTCACATAGAATTATACAGCATTTTCATGTATTTAGCTTAAAAAATGCCCATAGTGCTGTGCAAAGAAACCATTTGGTTTTCAGGGTGATCACTCTGTCTGTCTGTCTATCTGGGAAACTAGTCTATCAATAAAGCCATAAAGAGGGCCGGTCCCTTGGAGCTTGTATCAGATCAGACACATTTATTAAACAGTGAGGGACAAATGGTGCTCTCAGCTACAGCATGATGCTCCCTTCAACTTCAGAAACAGTTGCACAGAGTGCTAGGGATGAAGCTCACTCTACCATTTTCATTTAATGATGGGTAGAATCAGATTTGGATTTTTCAGACTTGTATACTAAATTTGAGACTGGGAGCAAGCTGCTGGGTTATTCCGTCTTTATTGCAGGCAGAGGGAAGGGAAAAGCATTCAAATGGCAGTTGGGTCCAACACCGGTTTGCTAGTCAGAAAGTAGAGAACAGCAGTGAAGCTGAGAAGAAACAGCATGCAAACAGCTGCAGTGTGAGATAGAATAAGCGAGTGTCAGTGGTGTTAGATGGTAGAGCTGTATGAACACTTTCACACTCAAAGCAAAATTGTCAAGTTATCGTGTCCAATTGGGCATGGATTTCTTATTATATCGCTGCAGTACCACAAGCTGTACTGGTTGCAGAGTCACAGAACCCTTAATTAAAGAAGCAGGGGAGAGAGAAAAGGAAATTAATAAAGTTGTTGTTCTTATCTGAGATGTTTGAAGGAGAATATTATACTCTGCTGTAAACATATGATGATCAAAATTATGTAAGCATATGTTTATGTCATAGTGAAGTCATGCTTAAATGCTCTGGTGAATTTGGACTTGAAAGTTTCAACCGTTTAAGATAAAGTTGTTTTCATATAGTATCTTTTTTTCTTTTTTTCTTTTCTTTTTTTTCTGAACATTCAATGTGTTTCTGTGTATCTTATAATTTCTGAAGATTTTAAGGCTTTTGGGGGCACTTTGCAGGAGGTGATAGTGTGATCAGAGAAAGTTCTAGTGATTACAGGCACTCTGAGGGAGTCAACCTTTATCAATTTCATGGGGATTTTTCAAATCATTATTCAAAGTTTATTAAAGACCAAACCTTTTATCTATGATTTGGAGTTGATTTCCCTAGCTTGACAATATATTGTACCTCAGTCCACAGGTATTTCTGCTAGATGTTGTTTTTGCTTGGCCTGTGTACATTAGACATTTTCTAATAGTGTGAGATCACTTATAAACTCTTCAAGGTTTTCTTTACACCAAGTTTCAAGAAGATTTTGAGGTAGCTTTAAAAGTGGTCCTTCAGTCCTTCGATATAAGTATTTCAGTATATGCAGTGTTTCCCATTTTTCTTGCAGCTATCTGAGGAGGCCAACTGGGAACTCAAAACTAGAATATTGCTGTTCTAATTTGCAGATGAGATGTTTTTATATATGAAAAAATATAGTGGCTGCTCATTTGTGTGGACCACTAAGTCAACATGCCCACAACTTGTTGCAGATATTTATGTCATTTTACAAAATAACTAATGTCAGCAAATAGATCAGAGCTGTCAAAGCAACTAGAATCCAGGAGACTCCTGTGCCATGATGGTGTCGAGATGACTAAACATTACCTTGAATGAGATCTGGGGAATAAAGAGGAAAGGACTGATACTTCTGCTTTTGAATGTAGTAGTAAGTATGAAAACAAGTTAATCACTATGTTTAGAATGAGATTAATTTCTGTTTAAGTCAAGATATAAGGCATGGCTATTACAGAAAAGCTTAACACTGGTGATAGTGATCTTGACCCACAGATAACTAGAGAAGAAGACACTACCCAGTTTTCCTATATACTTAAATCAAAACAAAATGCAAGCCTCACTCTATTTAAAAAACCCCTCAGACTGAAAATTCTCCATATAGCACAGATTTTCATGCTGGATGTAAATTTTCTAGGATATTTTCCCAGAAATCTGCATTTAGATAGAAGTATTTTGTAAAGTATAAAGGCCAAGTTTTTATATGTATCTTGATATTTTTTCCCATTTGTCTGTATGTATTGCCAATAGGTAAAAAGAAAGAAGCATGGGTTTTATTTGACAGTTTTGAATACAGAGAATCCAGAAAAAAATTCAAACACACTAAAAGACTGCGAAAAAAATTATGCTTCAAATCCTGAGCCCAAATGAACTAAATATTTGGGATCCTTCAGCCAAATAGTTGACAAGATTTCTTGAGGACCTCATTCACTGATCCTTAAACAATCTGAACTGGTCTTTTTCTTTCATCCGTGAGGAAAACAACAACAAGAACCAATCAACAACAACAAGAAAAAAAAACACCTACAAAACATAACAGTTTGGAAGATACTTTGTTAATGTACTGGTCTTTTATATTCAAACTCCTCTTATTTGATGCTTAGACTTTTACACACATTTGGAAAGCTACCCACCCCTCTGTAGCAACACATATTTTAATGCAACAACACATTTTTTAATTCGAGAAAAAAAAATTAACCTTGGCAGATTTCTTAAGGTACTAACTCAATTCCCTTACAATTAGATGTTCCATGATATTATAAATATTTATCTTGCAATTTTATTCCAGGCTATTCTCTTTCTCTAGACACTGTATGTCTCTTTAGCCTGCTTCTCTCAAGTTTCCTGTTGCCAGAGAAGCCTCAGGATTTATTTTTAATTCTAGAACTCTTTCTGTTCTCTCCTGCCTTTAGCTACCAATCTTTTTAGGTGCTGTGATGATCATGATATGACAATGATTTTAAACCCATTTAGTGCCCAACTGATTCACATCCAAGCTTTTATCTACACATAATGTAATCAACAGCAGTGTATCGAGTATGGGGGAAGATACATGCCTCTTGTACTGTGTCACAAACAAGGAACAAAATTCACCATGCCTTCAGCGGAGAGAAAAGCCATGATCTGTCTGTAAAACCAGTGGGTTAGGTCTAGACCACCAGCCATGTTCACTGACCTCTGCATAAAGAGAACGTTCCCAGAGACTTGTACCGCTTCCTTGGAAAGCAAAAGACAACTTTTTCTTAAAGAAAATGGATGTAGTATAACTTCCCTTAGGGAAAAAAAATCAAACCAATATGTGGAGTCGTTTTCTATAGAAAAAATAAGAAACTTTCTAAATTAATTTTACATTTCTTCTTGGAAATTAATATTCCCTTCTCGTCTACTGATATTCACAGCTTCATAAAATAATCTATTGATATCTTTGAGAATATCTGAACTATCTGACCACTCAAACAACAACTGTTTACATATTAAATGTGACGGCTCTGGGTGGGAAACTGTGTTTTGAGATCTGTTCTGTCTTTGCCATAATCTCTGTCTTCAACCACACTCACTGACAGCAGCTTTGCAATACAAGCTGAACAGGGTAATTTATTCATTATAAATCACTGTAAATCTGTACTGAATATTTTCCTGGAAAGTCTAAGTCTGGTTAAAGCACACATATTCCTGTATGTGTGGCAAGTGAAAACATTTTTAATAGGATTAAGGGCTCTAACCTGGAAGGTGCTAAGTATTTTCAGCAATGTGTTTTGAGTGCTCGGTTCTGAGGATGATTGACATCTTTTAGGATCAGGCCCTCATTTTTCACCTAAGAAATGAAATAACAGTTTAATTTGAAGTGACTTTGCCATAAACTTATTTCTTTTTCAGAATAGGTTGGATATCAGTGGGATTAAATGTTCTGATTATAGAAAGAAATTCTCCCAAATGTAAGCTTTTAAATGGCCTTTCATGCAATGATCAGATGTGGAAAGTTGAGATCTGTTTTCTGTGTGTGGCAGACTGGCAGCAACTGGACCTGGGCTTAGAGTTTCTGCCTTCACTAACAGAATTTTGTTAGTAAGTCTGCCAAAACCAGGAAATTGCTGGCAGCTTTGGTGGAAAGTGGAGAATTCAGTGGGTTTTTTGTCATCCCAAAAGGTTTGTACTCATGAAGCGGTCTCTTGTATAATAAAGTCCATTTGTCTGATGTAAGAGATTTCAACAACTTGTCAGTGTTCCACAAGAAGCAAAAAGAAATTGTTCAGTTGATGCCATGTTCTGTGTTCTCCTGTTTGTTTGGTGTATCAGAGAAATGTAAGCAGAGTGAGAATGTAATTTAATTTGAGGTCAGTTACAGATACTACATGAGGCCTCACAGAATAAACAAATGAATAGTAAACAAAATTAAAAGCATCTATAACAGTCTTTATAGTCTGTTTGTTTTGCACAGGGTATTGTGAAAAGTGCTATAAATTACTGTTTGGGCAGTTCAGGTTCTTTTCTTTGTATGTTGTTTTCTTTACTGATACCACTTGAAAGTGGGGAGAGAAGAGATGAACCTAAGGATAGGAAGGTTTAGAATTAGTATCAGAAAGCTATTTTTTTGATAGAAAAGTCTGTTCAGCTTCAAAAGGAGGGGAAACAGAAGTCTGGTTGCTTGCTTCAAGTTAAACTTGAAGTGGACAAGGCCCTCCCATGTATAGATAGAACTGGCACAATCTGTGCTATTGAATCTTTTCCAGCTCTACTTGCCACAACTATCACCTATCAGTCCTTGCCACTCATGTACTTGGAAGGGTAGAAATTAACCTGACAGTTCTACATCAACATTTAAAAAAACTCCATTGAATTATTTTGCAATTAATGATACTGATGTGTCTTAGAAAACAAGAAACCTATAAAAAGAGTCCAGGTTACAGGACATTATTTATTTTTCATTTGTACGTAGTGTCAAATTACTCACTAAAGTTTCTGAAGAGTTCTGTGGATAGCTGTGCCTCCTGTACATAAATATTATCAGACAAAGCTCATGTGTATAAACATTCTCAGACTTGGACTTGTTGCCAATTCAAATCCTTTTATATTGCTCTTTTCCTCATGTAGATTCAATATTCCCAATGTACTCCTGCAAAAGAGGAATTTCTATTTTTATTTCCTCTAGTCTATATTTGCTGTAATGAATATGGATAATAAATACTCACAGAAGTTATTAATACTAATGCTATTAAGTGCATAGCCATTGCATGGTCCTGCTCTCCCAGGCATTCAGATGGAAAGTACAGGAGGAAACTGCTTACGTTTCTCTTCATGAAAATATACCAGCAGCAGGTCACCCAAAGTGATGATGCCTGGAGTGCTCTGAATTGTATGTGAAAAATCTCTCTTTTTTTCCCATTGGTACACACTGTGCATCACTAGTGTTCCTGTTATGTATCAGGGGCTTCTTGAACATTTCATCTTACACCTATGAATATTGACTAACAGCACTAAATCAACATTGTCAAAATCCAATCCTAATATTTGACAACATCAAAGGGAGACAGGATGCATTTGCACTGATGAAGCTTGGACATGAGGGATGTTGTGTCGAGAGAAAGAGTGGAAGACAATAAGCCCTTGATGTCAAAAGAATAACATTTAGTGTTCTTAAAATATCTAACATTAACTATTAGTGAAGTTGATTTAAGTAAAGCTGAAATGTTTGGCATAGCATATTCCTAATGTGTCTGCTTAACAGAACCAGTTTGTAATATTGTTGAGCAACTGTATGCAGAGAACAAATAAGGCTGGTTTGTTTAGGATTTTTTCCTTCCTTTTTTTATTTTATTTATTTTATTTTTATTCTCCTGAAAGAGTTGCAGAAAGCAGGGCTGAATGGTCTTTCTTAATGTAAGTCACTGATTAATAAAATGTGTTATAATAGGTGTGACATGCTCTTTAAGACTTTCAAAGCTATGTAGTCTCCCATTAATTCAAGTGCAAATTGGAATATGGTTACATTCTGTTGAAATAAAGTGACTGAGACTTCAAGAGTCCCATTTCACTTACATTTATGAAGTTTGTGATAATTCACCACAGCAGCAAAAACTGGCAAGAACAGAGAGATTCAATTTGGTCTTTCTCTCTCCCCCCTTTCCTAATGCTTAATAAATTTTCCAGAAGAGAGATACACATACTATCTTCTCAGGACCGTTAGTTTAAGAAATGTATTGTTTGCTTTTCCCTTTCATAAATTAATTACAGTTGAACCTTCTCCTAAATCCAGAGAAAATATTTCTGTTTGTAAAAAGGTTTTTCATACATTATAACGTAATCCTGTATGATTTAACTGTGGTCATGATCTTTTTCTCACACTGTGGAAAACATGATTTCTCTACAAAACCTTTTTTTTTACCCCTATATACTGGGTTTTTCTGGCACTATATAAGTCATTGAAGTTGTTTGCTTTTTGCCATGTTTTTCTTGGAAAGATAAAACTTGTCAGAGGAGAGTCATGAGGAAGGGCTCATCTTAGTCCCATTGAGCCTAAGAGCCTTTAATCTTCCTGTTTTAGGTGATGAGTTTGTACCTCCTGTGTTTTGTTTGTCTCTAGTTGTATGTTTTCCTCATACTTTTCTGGGTGCAATCCAATCAATGTCTGATTTACAAAACCGGCCCACTGAGGAGATTTAATTTGTTGTGTTTAGCCTGCAAACCATATTCATTCAGAAATATCAAGTAAGGTTATAGACACACTTCAGACAAAGAAAATGAGCAAGAGAAAGGAAGAGGTTTATTTGAGCGTTCATTTTGAATATATATGTTAAGGACATCTTGAGGTCCCGGGACAGGCTGATTTCAAAGTGCAGAAGAAGAGTATTCACTGAGCCACCAGCTGCATGAGAGAGCTGCTGTTTATAGGGTGGTTGTCTCATGAAAAAGAAAGAAAAAAAATTGGGAGAAATGTGCACAAATCAGTTACCAGCTGTGGCTGTCATATAATTCCTTGAAATCAGAAAGCAAGGCAAATCCACCTATATTTTAGACACATCACTGGATAGTGCCTAAAATAGGTGAAGGACTTAAAAATTGTGTGGGAGAATGACCTTCCTTAATCTTCTGCATTTAATCTAATATTTTGACCTCATTACACTGCACCTGTCATACCTGCTATCTGTAGATCAGGGAAATTAAAAATGGTCAAGGCATCCAATAAAAAGTCAGCCTCAAAGTCCTATTTTGCTTTATTATTCATGTCCTTGCTAAAAGTACATTGCACTTACATAACACTTTCCACAGGACAATTTCTGACACTACAGAGTCGCGCAGACTGCTGGCAAAATGGCAGGCCATACTTTGTCCATTTCTGCCTTGAGAAAGCAAAGATAGTTGCATGTCTCTTTTTTGATAATAGAAAGCTTGTGAAATGAAGCATGGAGAATGCCACAAAATTAATTACTTCTAATTAATTTTAGTCAAAGTTTGGAGTATTTTAAAAGTCCTCATACTTTTAGAAATTAAAACATTTAGAGCCAGACATGGAAATTTTACTAACTTATTGCAATTTATAAAATTCATGGGAAGAACTGCGAGTCTGGGGTTGGCACTCCAGGGTCCTGCTGTCTTGCTCTAAGGATGTGTAATCCTGCCTTTATATCAAATGTGTAAGAGAAATCAGAAGAGCAAGGTGATTCTGCTGGGCTATATCATAGTCCTTTGTAGCATGTATGGAAGGTGCAGCAGAGCCAGAGGTTATGCCACTGTTAGAGATATCTGTTTTCACAAAGGGCTGTGTTTCATAATGAGACTGTAGACTGGAACAGAACAAAATGTCAATGCCTTTTTCATTTAGTTGGAAATACTTTAAGCAGCCTGTAAGCAATTATTTTATTTGGTGGGTAGATATGTAATTGCACTATATGTTGGGTTTTGGTTTTTTTTAGTATGAAGTTGAAATAGCCCCACATGAAAAGGATAAAGTCCCTTTTAGTTGCTATAAAAATAAATTTAAGCACCCAGCAGTGAAAGGGTCAAAACGGTTGTATTAACTGAACTCTCCTGAGGACATATGTTGTTTACAGTATACGTTTAAAATAATATTCCTGGCTAGTCAGGCTTTCCCTCAGGATAATGCAATTACAACAGTAACAGAGGATTAATTAAAATTCTCCCATAGGTGTTGCTAGAGATCTTGAATCGACCAAAGGGGGATACATTACCAACTCAGCACAGAGGTGAGCAGACCAGAGCTGTTCAAAATAATTAGTTAGGCACAAGGGCAGGGTTGAGCTTTTTGCCTCATTTATCTGATTTTGATTAATACCGTAATTTCTTCTTTTTTTTTTATGCAAAAGAGGCATATTGGTTCCCATTTGTGTATGAGAAATGACTAAGGAAGATCAAGCTTCTGAATGAGGAAATCAATAGCAAATGAATTTATTCTGGTCCAGTGTCAAGTAAGATATAATTTTCTTTTCTTTTTTTCTTTGACACCTTGTTTAAATGCTTGGCACCAAGGGGTAATTTTTCTGCTGCAAAGGCAACAACAGCCCTGTTCAGGCACAATGCAGGGAGCAATGCAGTTGCATGACAAGGAACAACCATGACACAAGAGAGCGTTAGAGCTGAAGGCTCACCTCCCCATTTTTGCACCTTCATAGTCATCCATGCACTTGTGACGTCCTGATAGAGGCTGAACTATAGTTCTCACTTTAGCAAGGCCGCTAATTTGCAATTATGCAGTAAATTTGAAGAAAAAGATGGTACTCCCTCTCTCCAAGTGTCTTTTTAAGACTGAAAAAATTATAGCAATCCGTAATGTGCTGGTTTTGCATAAATGGTTCTTTAGGTTCATTTCTATCTTGAAGTTCGTTTTCTGGATGGACATTTCAGTCAACAGAAAAGACGGTGAGCAAAGTTTAGATAAAGTTACATAAGTCTTCATTAGAAATGAGTGAAAACCTCTCTCAAGTGAGGTATATTGGGGAGACTTGGGCTAGATCCCTCAGGCATGACCTGTCAGTAGACTGATTCTGGGCTGTAAAGCCAATATTAAAGGTTCTAGGGTTTCTCTGGACATATATGCCCTGAAGTGTGTAAAGGCATCCTCCAATTTAGATGTTATTTATTTGTTACATTTTTTCCATATAAAAACTGTAAAACAATCTCAAAAGAGAATATATTTAAAAAACACACAATCATTTATTTAGAACCTGCACAAAAAAAATCTCATGAAGAAAACATCTTCATAGTGAATGTTTTATTCTCAAATTTAGGAACATGAAGTCAGATTCTCATATGGGACATATTATGCCAGATCTAAGGATCAGATTTATTTTAAAGATGTGGGAAATCTCTTTTGTCCAACAAGATTTATTTTACCATAAGCAATGGATTTGTCTGAAAGATGGTAGAGTAATATAAAAAGAAAACAAATTTATGTAGTATATATATTTGCTGTTTATTAAGTTTTATTTCAGATGATGTCAATATGAAGCTTACAATAATATATTTCACCTATTTAGCTCTAAATGTGATGAAAACTCTATGATGTTCCAAGCTTTCTTAATGAGTGTGGACACTGTGCCTTTTAATTCCCAAAGTAGCATGAGAGAAGGAACAGAATTCTAAGATGATATATAGATATTTTTCAAATTTAACTCAAAATTTCAGAAGAGATGTAACATAGAGAAAAGATTAGGTTTATTTGTGAAGGAAGTCTTAGAAAGCTGTCACCACTTTCACTGCATGGAAAACCTCTTGTTTATTGATATCAAGGCAGGTTTAGTTAAGAGTATTCCAGAGAATACGGCAAGAAGAAAAGAAAAAACTTGCCAAGAAAAATATTAGCTCAATGTCTCCTGTAACCTATGATTTTCAAAGACAGGTTAGTAACATGATCTTAATAGATTGTTATGTGCCATCACATTTCACAATTGTCCCTTGATAAAAGAGAGACTCTTCACTGAGACTCAGAAGTCATATGTGTTCATATAAATGTACTTTTTTACTGATATAAGATAGTACAGTATCCTACAAGGACCCTGTTGTGTCCCACTGATGGAGTACAGGTTTGTTCACATTTCTGTACCTGTGTGAATGGCAGATTTGCATGCCATGAAGTCTGCGCCTTGGAGGTTTTCTTATGGCTCTGTTTCAGATCTTATCTTTGTAGTGTACATTTACACATACCTATCAGTGCCTCCAGGACTAATTTCACTGTTCAACATGTGAGCAGTGTGCACTGCAATTTTGACCTGCCAGCTAATATTGGAAGCATGCAGCAGCTGTGTGTTTGTGGAGAGATTTTGTTGATGGCATATAATCAAAATCTTATGTCTGCAGAAGTGCATAAAGCTGTGAATGTGGAACTTGTTTTGATACAGGTAAGACAGTGCAGGCAGCTAAAAACTTTCTTTTTCATGAAGTTATGCATTTCTCTTAGTTTCATAAATAGACACTAAGGTAGGTTCTAGCGTTCTTGCCTACAGGAGGTCCCTTTGGCAGCTGTCACTAGATGGTGCTAGCTGTATAAAAGAGATATCCCCCTCTTTTCCTTCTCCAGTTCAGACTTCACTCTCTCAAGGACCTCGGGTACTTTGGTTCAATGCAAGAGATGTGTTTCCACTGAGTCCTGGGAACCCAGAGTAGGCCAATAGGGATTAATTAGGAATTTGCCAGAGATTTGGATTTACTTTACCTGTGGGTTTCTTGTGAACACAAAGGAGATTTGTTGTTCTGCCAGTATTTTCAAGGGAGGTTCAGTAGATGACCACTAGTTTTATTTTAGCAGTCTCATCTTTTCTCAGAAGGTTTGTCTTTTATCAAGTCTGCTACAAACTAGTCTTCTTTGACACCAATACAGGGATCTCCTATGTTCAAAAGCCAGCCTGGCCAAGGCCAGGAAGATTCTGAGAGTGACTGGCCATTGTAGACGTGGTAAGGGGAGCATTGCATCTCAGAGAAATGGATTTTGTCCATATTTTTGCAGAATGTTAGAGTCAATTTGAATGGTACCTTTGAGTCCTAGCAAATATGGAAGCAGATCTTAAAAGATGGTCTGTTACTCAGAAAGTGTTTGGAGCAGGCTCTGGATTGAGGGTGGTGGAAAGTATACAGAAGGTGGGAGAGGAAAATGAGCGTAAGGACTAGACAGACAACAGTTTAAATTGTGTTTTTCCTCCTGCAGGTTTTCTTCACTAATTTTAACAGTATCTGACTGAAAGACAAAACCTTCCTGAAATCAAACCTTCATGTCCTTGGCCTCAGGAAGAGTTTAGCTAAAGAAGGCACCAGTCAAAGACATCAGGTTTCACCCATAGCAGCAAAAGCCTTTCCCTTCTCATAAAAGCTGGGCATATTGCACACAAATGGGGAGAGATGCTAAGTGCAGTGACAATTGTTTCCCAAGAATAATGTTTCGGCAGGAAGCCAGTATTTAATCACATAGCCACATCACATCATTACAGAACGTCACTCAGTGCAACCACTTGATGCAGTGCACCGCACCTCCGTAGCATAATGTTGGCTCCCTGCCAACAATTTAGAGAGAGCTGCTATCAGCTTTTATAATTGCTTTCCTTGATGAAACAAGCGGGTGAAATGGCAGGGCTCAAATGGAGACGAAAGGGAGAGTTATGAGACCACAAAGTTCCCAGACTTCCAAGTGGCACCTGTTAGCCAGCAATTAAATTACTGGGCAACTTCAAAAGTCCACCACAATTGGAACTAATTGACAGGTTTTCTGGCAGTCTCCTCACAGAACCCACGGAGTAATCATATGTAAAAATGGATCAGATCACGGTATCTCTAAAATGATGCTGTTGGGCAATATTTGAATCTTCAATGCATAGTTGAGCTGGTGCCTTGGCACAGGACTATATATATATGTTTAAATTATCATTGCAAAAACACTATTGACCATACATGGAAAGAAAAGACCCACTGGAATGTTTATGACAATGCATGCTTTCTTAGATGCTATCTATTTCATTTACACATGAGTCAGCAATGTGCTCTTGCCACAGAGGTAGCTACAGGTACCCTGGGATGCATTAGACAAAGTATTTCCAACTGGTTGAGGGAGGTGAACCTTCTCCTCTGCTCAGCACTGGTGTGGCCACCCCTGGAGCACTGTGTCCGGTTCTGGGCTCCCCCGTAGGACACAAATATTCCCAGTATGTAGCTATTAGGAAGAGTCCAGTAAGTGGCATGAGGAAGATAAAGGGACTAGAGCTTCTCTCATGAGGAAACACTGAGAAAGTTGGGACAGTCCAGCCTGGAGAAGAGAAGGTTCAATGTCTACAAATATCTGAAGAAAGGGTGTAAAGAAGATGGAATCAGGCTCTCATCTGTGGTTTCCAGGGACAAGGTCCAGGGGCATTGGGCAGACTGAAAGACACAAGTTTCTGCCTAAACAACAGGATAAGGTTTTTTGCACAGTGAGAGTGACCAAGCACTGGCACAAGGTGTACAGAGAAATTGTGGAGTTTCCATCTTTGGAGATATTGAAAACCTGCCTGCATGTGGTCCAAGGCAACTGGCTCTAGGCGGCCCTATTTCAACAGCAGAGTTGGTCAAGATGATCTCCAGAGGTCCCTCCCAATCCCAACTATTCTGCTATACTGTGATTCTGTGACACTCATGGTACAATAATCAAAAGTATGAAAAAAAATGTCAAGACTATGACTTATACAGGCAAATAATCCATTTTTAGAACCACAATTCCCCTTCTTGGTTCTACCTGGCTAAATATTGAGTACATGAAGTTGAGTATATGGGAACACATATTGATTCAGGCTAAAGTCTGAACATTAGTCTGTTAGGACTGCTGTTCTGTCTATATGTCTTCACTCTTATGACCAGTAACAGCACTTTAGGAAATGGCATGAAGCTGTGTCAGGAGGTTTAAGAGGAAAAAGTTCTTCCCCTAGAGGGTGGCTGGGCACTGGAACAGGCTCCCCAGGAAAGTACTCATAGCATCAAGCCTGACAGAGTTCAAGAAGCTCTTGAACAATACTCTCAGGCACATGGTGCGACTCTTGGGTCAGGAGTTGGACTCGATGATCCTAATGGGTCCCTTCCAACTCAGCGTATTCTGTGAATCTGTAACATTACTGAGTAAAGGATACCTAGGAAAGAAAAAAACCCCAGGGTTTATGCAAAAGATCCTTCCCAATGTTTCCTGCCCAGCTTCTTGCTGAGGAATTTCATGACCTTAGGCTTGGATCTGCCCCACTGAGCTTAATAGACACCAATGGTCCTATCTTCATCCATAAATTTATCTAATCTGTTCATAACTGTCTTTTTACTTTTAGCTAACTTTACTTGACAGACAATGACAATCACAATTTAATTTTTGTGCTGTATGAAAACAAACTTTCTTTTTTTGTATGCATTTTAAGCCTGCGATCTTAGGGCTTCTTGAATTCATTCTAGCATTCTCATTCAAATCAAGAGAAAGGAAAATGACTCAGCATCACATAGTCTTGGATCTTTCCATGTTTTATGCACCTGCATATATTGTCACTGTTGTCAGCCTTCCTGACAGCAGATAATGCTGCAGTAGCCCCCTGGATAGCCTAACACTGTATCCTACTCTCCTTATCCTAGGCAATGTGTAAACACGGATCCGATTCTCCAACTTCCCCCCTCACACTCCCATCAAAGCTTGCAGTCCAAATATAAGACACAGTAAAATAGACTGAGAGAGGGAAGTGTGGAAAACAACAGCCCAGGGTGAGTCAGCATGACTGACAGTGTGCCCACCTATTTTTCCTGGATGTTGCTGGTTGTTTCAGGACAAGCCCAGAACCATGAATGCAAATCCTCTGAAGTAAAATCATCTCCACCCACATTTCAATATTCCTGTGAAGAAAAAACAATCCAAAAATCTCACCTTGCATTCCGGAGTTATTGCCTCTAGGCTCACACTTCTTCATTGCCAGATTTGGAGGGAATCAACAGTTTCACTTCTGTTGTGGCCAGAGAGAAAAAATAGTATAATCCTAAGGAATACTGATTAGAATTCAAGCAGGCATCCACATGATCAAGAAGATGTGCACCACCACCTTCTGCTCCCTAAAAGCTGACATATTAGTTAGAAAAGTGGGTGCAGGTACAACAGAGTTTGATCCAGACACAAAATAGATCATCTCCTCTTTGCCACTGCAATAAAGTGACCTCTCTCAAGTCTGGACACTCACAACCATGTCCTGTTTTAGGTTACATAAACTGTTTGCAGAAATGGTTGTGAACATCTAGAACTAAAAATTTTCCAGACTTCAATTTATTGGCATGTATTAACTGGGTTTTAATTCAGTCCTGCCTTTACATATGATAAGTTTTAGTTCGGCAGCACAGTGGATTGCATGTACTGAATATGTCTGAAAGAATAATATAGGTAAAAAGCTCTAGACAGTTCAGCATCCTTTTTCCTCCTTTTCTTCCAAGTGTAAAGATGCAAAAGCCTGCAGACAGAAGCAGTCTTGACAAAGGAGTGTATATGTCCTAACATTAGTCTTGATTAAAATAAATCCTGCAATATTGTTTTATGACTGTGTTTATATAATATATGACTTTCCATAGGAGACAGTCCTAACCATTACCTGTTTATTTATTTAAAGCAAGGTAGTCTGTTATTCACTACACCCAAACAACATGTGAATACACTGACATATTTATTGTGAAGGTCAATACAATGATAGTATTTGACACCCTTTTCTTTGTTGTTTAGGAAAGAAAAGAAAATTCTTACAAAGTCTGCATTAATTTTTTTTCTTCATGCCTGACTCCAGTGGGCTACCCTTTAAGTAGGTATTCCTTGGTGGACCAGGCCATCAATACATAAATTGCATTAGGGCAAGGAAGACAGTATCAGGGTCTGATTTCATACAGATCTCAACATGATTCTCAATTTGTAAAGCTAATCACCCACTTTTCTTAGATATCTTTACTACAGAAATGCTTGTCTAGCCAGCAGCTTTCAAATGTAATTAGCCAGTGTGCCCTTTCAGCTACCATTCAGCAATAACCTGTGAGATGATTTTGGTGTCTTTAGAAATGTATATGTAATACAGACATTCTGTTCCAGATTTATATACTATTTCCTAGGAAATCACCTAAGAATCATTCTTAAGTAAATGTTTTAATTTATGTAGATGTTTAATTTTTTACATCAGTGTGGATGACTGAGTTTATGTATATATGGCTTCCTGATATGATCTGATGCTTTCATGTTTTGTATAACCTTTGTAAAGCAAGGCATGCTAAGGACCCTATAGTTCATAAATTATGATCTTAAGTACCTATATTACAGTTCTTGAACTTCTTAAATGCAACCACTGAAAAAAAATGTATATGTCCACAGGACAAATGTAATATCATAAATTATCAGGACAGTCCAACTAGTTTAATTCTCTTTTCTAGTGGTTTGAAAAGATCACCTCTTGATTGATCATCCTCTGAAAGTTCCTGCAAGACTACATATTGGTCCATGCCTCAGTAGCCCTTTTCTCCTACATTCAGAGACTACACAACTTCCCCCTAACATCAATGAAAATTATAGCATCTGCCATCTGGCAGCAAGTGCAAACCACTACTGTTGAATTACATGGGATTAAAATGTATACCAGTCCTCATATTTCTGGAAAATTCTGACCTCATGTGCTGGCATCCTGCTCCCACAGTTAGAGATGACGGGGTGAGGGAAGTGAATGAGCTCACTAGAAGTAATAGCCTGTAGGAACCCTTCAGTAGCCTCTAGTGCAGATATACGTGGAACAACCTTATGGCCATCAAGATGAAGAATTTGTGCCGATACACTTAAGGAGGCCAGAGTTACAGATTTTTCAGGGAAATCAAAAGTAATTTGATTCAATAAAATATATTTGGCCTGACCCAAACATACTTTATGCATATTCTTTATTACCTGCTATAAATATGTCTTCCATTCTGCCCCAAGGGAACTGTGAGTTAGCAAGAAACTGAAGCTTCCTCTCTATAAACGCTGTGTCTCCTACAGGCAGGTGCTGGGATAACAAAGTAGGAAGTCGAACAAAACTCTATCCTAGTGCCCACTGCTTTTACCAGAGTCTCCTCTGTCTTCCGGATTTCCTTCTATCAGCATGGAAGACAGTGATCTAAATCTGGAGAAGACAAAGTTATATACTCACCTATAGTTACCTGGGATTTGGCTGAATGTGGCCAGCATACAGAAGACACATATGAGGCCATGAGTCTGGTTCAACATCCTTTGAGTTTTTCTGTTCTCGTTATCAGTCTTTGTAATTATTGCTACTTTCACTTAATGCTTTCCATCTGTATTCCTGTAGCACTTTCTTCTAAATTATTGCATTGCCCTTACCACTAATAGATATCAGGTGGACTTCCATCTTTTGTACCACTTCATCTAATCCCAACTGTATCCAAGATTTGGCTGTTCATTGAGCTGTATTGATGTCAATTAAAAATTTGACTTTAAACCTATTTTGTTAAGATAGTACAGAAGGGGCTACGTGGACCCTCATATTTTGGATTATTTGTAATTCATTTAAAATAGGCTTAAACTAAACCAACTAAACCAGAAGGATGTCCAAATGGAGGTTGGCACCAGTTTAATTAAACTGCAGTAACTATGTATATAAACAAGGCTTAAATCTACAGACTGTAAATTACTTTTGACTGTAACATTACTCATTTCATTTTACAGCTTCACTGAAAAAGTTCAGTTGCTCTTGTTTTCAGCCAAAATGTGGATCAGTCACTCCATGCTAGATTTTTATGAGCCCCATATGGATGTATAGAGAACCTACACTAAACAGAGGAAATACCAGAACACTGTCATTAAGTAACCCTGAGTATATGACAGTACCATGTCTTATGCAAAGCTCTGGTGAAAATTCAACTGCTTCTAGTCAGTCAAGTACATTCTTTTGTAGAGTGACTAAGTACTTAATCTATCCTGTCATCTTTAATATCGATTGATCCTTCATGAAAACTTAGTATTATTAAAATTACTGCAAATATATTTTGGTAAGCATATTTCATATTCATCTGATCAAGTATTTGTTTTATCTCTTGAATGTGTGACTATTATATGAACTCATTTCCAGTTAAATATTCCCTGTAACAGTGGTCAGGTGTCACATAAAAATTAAGAGACAAAAGCTATAATTTTCATTCTTAGCTTTAGTAATATGATATTCTATTAATTAAAGAAAATGTGGCCTTGCAATGTGAGATTAATGACAGCGTGGTGTGCCAAGCAAACCTGAATTTCAATATTTTTCTTTCTTATAGTGCATCACAAATTGAAGTTTTGGAAACGAGCTGTCTTATTCAGTAGAATATATTGAATTTAATAGTAACACAGATGCATTGAAAAGTTAAACAAGTGCTTAAGTTTCTCACTGACACAATGCTTTTAGACTGGGGAACAGAATAATTTTCTTTCATTCTTTCTCCCTCCTCTTTTTCCTTCTTTCCTTTCTTCCAATAACTTTTCCATGAAGCTTGCCATATTAATTTTTAAAAAGATCAGAACTAGTATTATCGATGCAATCTTTCCCACTATATTAAACACAGAAAGAAATTTATTGTCTAATTCAAGTTTCTGCTACAATTTAAGCAACAACCTGGATTGTCTGGTACTGTCCTATATCACTTAACTGATAGAATTGGTACTTACAACCTGTTTTTTTTAAGCATGGCCTTGCCTTGTGTAATCAAAGAGGTGCCTTATACAAATTCTATGCTTTATGCATGGAAGCATAAGTGCACATAAAAGTGAACGGGAAAGAAATTTGACTCCTTAAGATTTAATCAATGATATTTTGCTATTCCTTTAATTCTGTTTCACTAGAAAATGTACCTAAAGGATGGAAAAGGTTTGAAGTGTCCCTATTGCACCTTGACCATGGAAGAATTTGATTTATGTCCAATCTTATCATGCCTAATGATAAAGTCTTTTTTTCCAAAAGAAATTAAAAATACCCTTAATGAAAATTCATTGACCCACAGAATTACAGAATGGGTTGGATCAGAAGGAACCTTAAAAAATCACCTAGTTCCAATGCTTTCACTGTGGGTAGAGACATCTTTTGCCAGACCAGGTTGCTTAAAACTCCATTCAATCTGGCGAACCCTAGAGCTGTATATTAAAAATGGGGATGTTTCTTCCGTTTGTTTGCTTTCCCTGATTTCACTGGTGATTAGAATAATTTAATATATTTAATTGCTAGGAGCATTCATGAGTTGAAGGCCAGGGATTTGCTGAAGTAGCTGATTCCAGTAGGGTTAGATTACCTTAGTTTCTTGTAGGGAAGCCAGACACTGTCCAAGGCAAAGTTAAAGCTTAAGAAATCTTCCTTAAGTGGCAAACACTCCTATAAAATCCATTGCTGGGAAATTATTAAGCTTCTTTGGGTGTGTATTGTTTTGGTATTACTTTTCCCAAGGAGTACTAGCTTTATCAAGAATGTGTTGTCTTGCTGCTACTGACACAATACTTAGCCATACATATTTTTTTATACTTCTCTAACAGAATCCCTACACCATTCTTTGCTACTTGTTGATCATAAGGTGCCTGGTTGAATTCTTGGGCAGGAGCAGTTGTAGGTGACAGCTAGTCTTGGAGTCATTCTGTCTTTATGGAATTTGACTGGGATTAAGAAATTCTGGATTCAGCTCCCAGCAATGCCACAGACTCCCTAGGGATAAACCACTAAAGCTCTTTGTGCCTCAGTTCTCAGGCCGGAATAAGCCTTTGACCTTGGAAGCTACTATCTTTCCCAAATTACTGTACCCTGAAACTCTTTTCACAGACCTTGTAATACTTTGTTCCTACATAGTTTTGACAGTTTCCTCTCCGCTACCAGTTCTAAAGGAAATTTTAGCTGAGAAAGGAACACCAAAAAGCAGATACCAAACAAAGTTCCACTACAATTGAGGCCTATAAAACTGTGAGTGGTTGGTATCCTGAGTGTTTAAAGTCAGTCTTGTTTCTCTGTTTGGGACTGAATCCAAGCAGTAGAGCTTTCTTCAGTGACTAAAATGAGTCACTTGATCTATTTCATTTTCACCACCTGCAAAATGGGGCTACTAATGCATTTCAGAGAGAAGTGTTTGGAAGAATAATTACCTGGGCTCAATTATGTCACTAACTGATATTCACATAACGGAACTGAAGAGATGTGATGTAGGAAGAGGAGTAGTGGTAGAGCAGTAGGACCTCCTGCAGCCATGGTGTTTGTGGCAAGCTCAATGCACAGCTGCCATGCCACCACCACAAGCAGGATTCAGCTTGTGCCAGCTCTGCTGATCAAGGCCTGTTGCAACTTCCAGAATGGGATAGCATTAGCAGCCAGACAAAAATAGCAGGTTGTCATATCCCATCAAACTGGTCTGTCTGGTTCTCATCTGCGCTCACAAGGTGAAAAGAACCTACAGTGCCCCCACCCTACTGTCTTGCAGACAAGCCTCTGCTATTTAGAAAAGCAATGAATGGGAAAAAGTTGTCACCACTGGCTATATATATTTTGTGGTTGGTAGGAGGAAGGACAGTCGATCTCTGAGCCCTCTTCAACTTTGTTTATTTAGACTGGGCACACAGCAAACCATTCTGCTCATGTCAGGGTGTTATTTTTCTCTATGGGGGCTATGCATCCTTGCTTAGATAAGTCGCTCACATAGTAACAGGTGATGAACGGGCAATGCAATGACATTCACTAACCAAAGCTCTCTCATTTCAGTACTCCAAGAGGTAGTCAATTCTAGGAAGAGCCCTGTCTCTCAAAGATCCATTCCCTGGAATAGCTGTTATTTTTAAAATCATATGCCCGGAATAAAACAAGTTAAATACAAACATATAGCAGGGAGTCCAATTTTACTGTGGGAACACATCCTTTTAATAGCATTATTTACATAGTGTTTTCCATGCTAGTTACACATACTCTAGTGCAGCACTAAAAAGAGGCTTTTGTGCTAGTCATAGTCATCCTAAAAGAGAGAAAAGCTTATGCATTAAACAAGCAGACTAGAGTATTTTCATCTGGTTTGTAAAAATATACTTAATGAGCTTTTCATAAATCTCACTTGAGGACGCAGCATTTATCTATTAAACATATATTTAATAAACAGGTCATGTTATACTTATCTCAATACCTATCTGCACAACTACGTTTTGTTTGTAGCCTTATCTTTCCTTCAATGCACAAATACCTGATTACCTACATAGACAACTGTTATAGCTAGTTTTGAAAATATGTCTTTTATGTCTGAGTACTCAATTGTACATGCTGTTACCTCAACATAAATTGTAAATGGATTCCCTTAAATTAACGTAGTTATAATAAACAATGAGCCACACTAATTTTTTTATTTGCTGGTATCTGAGGTAGTAATTTTCAGAAATTTTCTTGGCTATGTAAATATATTTATAGTTATATTTATAGTTGTTGTTCTTACTGTTATTATTATTATTATCTTTATTTTCATTAAATTCCAAGTTTCCCTAAGGCTGCAGATTTATGCTGTGAAATTTCTGGTAGGGTTTGTTATTATATTGCATTTGTGAAACTACTATATTTCAGGAGCTTTGTGAAGATATCTAGCACACAGGATGGTACAGTCCTGAGTAACTAGCAGAATTCTCAGTGAACATATTTCTGTATGAACTATGTTGTACTCCATGCTAAGTTTCCTCTACAAGTGAGATCCAGAGCCAATTACAGTTGATGGGAAGGTTTCATTTATGAAAGATTTAGGCATCCGATGAAAAAAAAAAGAATAGCATGTAACAAATTACACAGCAAAACTTACTCAATCCAAATGGTAAGAAGTTCTAGAACAGCCATTCCTAGTACAATGAGAATATTATTCATCCAGGTTAATAGAGGAAACACATTGAGTAAAGATCCAACTAGTAGAAATTACATATGTTCAGTGAACGCTTCCAAAAGGTCTATTTTATCAAATCTTTTATTTAATAATGCCACACAGTAATTTTTCACGGGAAATGCAGTTGTCTTTAATCAAGTAGCAGAAAATCCTACCTGTTAAACACTGAATGAATAAAGCAAAATAAAGCATGAATCATTTAGTAATTTTTAATTATTTAATAATAATGCAACTGCTCTGAGTCTCTTCAAAAGAATATTGATCTCCCTCCTCTGCCATGTCACAGTGACCTCAATAAATGTATTCATTTTTTGTGCTTGTAATTACTTACAGACCTGCTTAACTCCTTGAAGAATGAGAAGCTGTATTAAAGACAATTCTCTCAACGGACAAATCATACTCATCAAGTCAAGCATGAGTCTAAGCTGTTCCAGGTTCAGAGCCTAAAATTGTGCTTAGTTCTGATCTGGCACTAGAAGAGTGGGAGTGCAGAGACTATATTACTGTCAGCTTTATTTAATTAGAAACAAAGACAACATGTTGACTGAATTATATATATAAAAATACCAGATCAGCAATATTTACATGCTTTGCTTTCCTTCTCAAAGCCTAATATATCTGAACACTTTAAAAGTGTAAGTGCATAAATTTTATTAACTCTTTCTTTAAAATAAAAGACATTTTTTTTTTCAATTTTTGTTTCGTTCATTCTATTTTGCCCTTCATACACCAGGAATCTACATCTGTAGAAAAACAGCTCAAAACTCCGGTCCTGATTTTTCCTTATAGTAAGGCATTTAGTTCCATTCTGGTAGTACATAAAGAGACTTCTAGTGGATGTGAGTGCATTTTTTTTTACCAGCTAAATACTATAAAATGAATTTTCTGAAAATAAGGCTTGAGAACATTTATTTCAGTCTGGTTACATTGGTACTTTTTAACTGATGAACTTTGCTCACTTTGAACAAATCCTGTCCTCTGCAGTGTGATCCAATTTACACTTTTCTTGGTGAATTTACAAAGTGGTGGATTTATGATTTAGTAAAAATAATGAACAAAAGAAGAATTTAAATGGTCAGCATGAGCTGTTTTCCTTTGCTGTCTCTGTCTGCTTCAGTAACCAAAGTATTACACCCTACACATTTTAACCTCAACCTTAAGGATGAGATATCTCTTAAGCCTGGAAACCTGTACTTCTAACATGTAATTGACTTAGAAGTCAAAGTTTTGGCTTGGTTTCTGGTTATTTCTGGTTCTTTTTTTCATTTTAATTCTCCTTCTGGAGGGCATTAAAACACAGCCTGGGAGTTGGAGACTGAGAAGAAATCATTTGGAAGAGATACTTATATGAAACTTGCTGCAAATTGTAGGTGCTTTTTGTATAAAAAGAAACTGAAAAATTAGTCTAGGTCCACCCTACATAGGAAAGCCCAAAAACACCAATTCAGACTTCACTTTCTTAGGGACAAGGAATGCAGCTCAGGGTTCAATCTGCATATGCTGTCTAATATATGAGAAATCTTGGAGTCCTGATAGCCTTAATCCCTGCCACAAAAGTGTATAAAATTTCACAGCTAAACTGCAAGAAAAGCCAAGACCACACCAGGAAAGCCGTCTGCTTACAAGAAGATACCTGCCAGGTCTTGTCTGCCAAAGCCTGGGCTAATGAATGAATACACAATATCCCAATCAATCAAACTGGATTTGTCTTTGCCCCAGGTCTAGGTGAGGTCTGGTATGAGGTGACCATATCTGTCAAGCATGCAGTAACTGTGGCCAAGAAACTGTCTGTACATTTATGCATTTATCAAGGCAGATATGAATAAAAATCTTTAATTTTTAACTAAATGTAATATATATGCACACTAGCTGCATGTATCTCTATGTATAGGCATACAAAGGGAGAGAAAGTCATATCTGCAAACACACACTGTCCAATTTAGGTATGACTGTATGCAGATACCTTTCTTTTTCCTACTCTCTTGGTTTTTGTTCAAGAAGATTTCAGTCTTACACATACTTTTCAGCACAAGCACTAGGACTGTGATTACATGAAACACTGAAAAAATGTAAACCACAGGTTTCTTTTTTTAACTGTAGTGGAAACTTTGGTTTCTAGAGTTTTAATTCTCCATCACAGACAGTCATTGCTGTCTTTGTTTTTCACAAATATGTGTATTTGCATGAGAAAAGTAAAGGCATAGTGTGAAAATGAAATAAGAACTTATGTAGTCCTCATAGCCATGATAGAAATTGCAGGAACTATTTTAATGAGTATGAATTCAGCCTGACAATGTTAGCACTTTGTGGTTGCCCTCCTGCACAAGGTCTAAACTAAGCAGTAAGAGGATCTTATCCGGCGGTGTTAAAAGTTTCTTTGAACCTAGGTGTACTGAAACTGATGAGTAGTTCACACGTCCTGGGAATATGCTTTTAGGTGCAGAACTGGGCAGGGTTACTCAGAGAAGGGTCTGATAAAAGATAATATGGTCATAGAGTAATCACAGATAAGTCATTGCCGGAGGGATGGGAAGATACCTAAATGAAGTGATAGCCAGATATGCTGGTGAGGTATGAAAAAGACCTGACAGTAAAGCACCTTCCCATTCTCTCATCCTTCACTAATTCAGATCTATCCTTGTGTCTGTCCTAGCTCCAAGGTGGTCTTATGACACAATACCCAATGGTTCATTGCCAGCCTAGGTTTTAGCAGAAGACAATTGTAGCATAAACCCTTGGGCATGTAGGACTCCTGGATTAATTCTCATGATGACTTAAAAGTACCTTGGTTGATGCATGCCTCAATGGGGCCCTCCTCTAGCCACATAATTGGGTATATGATCCATATCTTCTTTCAAAATTTAAAGTGACTTTGATCACTTTTATTGCAAGTACAGAGTAAACTGTAACAACATAATCATTTTAGAAATTTAAGTTTGAAGTTTCCACTGTGAAGTGATGGCTGCCAGGACCGAGTTCAGTACCCCACTCCTTGCTGGGATTTTGGCTGTCTGGACCTAGGACAATTATAGGTATGGTGCAGATGTCTGTCCTGCAGTCTTAGTGGAGGCCTGTCCCTCCTTAACAGAGAGATGACTTAAGTCAGGCCCTCTTCTTTGGCCTCTTCCTGAGCTACACTGACTTGTCTTTCTGGCTTGACTTTGGACCTGCCACACCTATATGGACTTAAGGATGAACACTGGACTTAGGTTGAATCAAGTAACTGTTGCTGGATCTGCTCCTTTCTTCTTGCTTGGATGTGGCCAGACTACCCTCCCACATTGAGGAGGCTACTGCCCCACCTCCCCTGTTCTTCCTGTTCCTTGACAGTCAAAGAGGGTCTGACCAGGGCTTTCAGTGGAAGACTTTAGGTAAATGCTGAGAACATTTAGAGCTTTGGAGTTATACTCTTTAATTAAAAAAAATCTAAACAATTGCTTCATAATATACATATAGAGAATGGTTACAACTGTACATGTGCCAGGCAGTGCCTTTGCAGCTATGCTTACTTTTGCACCAAGAATATGGTGCTCTCCAGAGAAAACCTGCTCAGTGGCACAGAGATTATTTTCAAAGACAGGAAGACTTCCAGGGATCTAGAGAAGTTGTCAAGAAAGAAAAGAAGTATGGTGGCTAGAGCAGTTTTGCTGACCCTTGAAAATCAAGGTTCAGGTCCTCATGCAGCTACATACATATTGTAGGACCACAAAGTGGTTGCAGACACCTCATATAGTATGAGTCAGCTAACTGCACATTTCCTGTGCAGCCAGTAGAGGAAAATTTGCACCCCTAAAGACTGAATCATCTTATCTCAGCACAGCCAGAATCTATTACCTACTTTAGGTGGCTTATGGTCCCTATGAATCATAAACAGAGTCTAGAAAAGTATATTAAACTCATCTTTAGACTGTGAAAGTTAGATGAGGTGGGTTTTCATCTGTAAAATAAGGATAATTTCCTAAGCCTATTACATAAGAGGAGGGATGAATAAAGAATATGATAGGTTTGATTTGTGTGGCCTCCATTATAAAATATACCATAGGTTTTTCTGGAGGAGGTTTGGAATGGGGGAGTATTGTATATCCAGTGTATTTTGGGTATACAATGGGGATTGTGCACAACATCCAGTTGATTTCACTTGCTGCTCATTTGTTGATTTGTCAAAACTTGATTGACATTGCTTGGGATCCCAAAGCTCCTCTGGAATCTCCTCCAAGTACAATTTCGTATTAAACAGAGGGTCTGTTCTTCCCTTACTATTCAGATGTAACTTCTATTAACATTAATGAGAGTTATACATATGCATCAAAGGGAGAATAGACCCTGAGGGCATCATATGGACGGTCCTTCAATATTCTGTGGCTCTCAGTGGGACTTTGTACAGTATGGCACACAATGTAATGGGTCCATTGACTTTGTATCACTCTAGGTCACTAGCCCTAATACAATGTTAATAGAAAGCTTCTCATTAAGATCCTAATTATGTGTGTGGTAACAAGACATACACTATATCTTCCATACTGCTACTTCTAAACCACTACAGTGCACTACATTAGAAACAATATAGGAGTGATCATATCAGGTGACCTCTGCTACATGGAAGCAGCACTCGTAAATCCTAATCTGTCAAATTCAATCTCTTTTGGCAGCAGAAGGACATTTTAAATCTAGATGCTTCAATCCTGAATCTGAGAAAGAGGCATATTAAAGTAGTGCTGATGCAGCTATCAGATCAAACACATTTTCTATGATTCTGCCTAGGATGGATTAAAATGTAGGTCCCTGTGATCAAAGGGCAGTGAATGAAAGCACAAGACTTGTCTCCATCCTCCAGTTGCATAAACTCAACGTGTCTGCTTCTTTGTTGTTCAGTCTGCAGTGTCTAACACACTACATTTGGGGCTGCAGGGTGATGTTTCCCAAACTACCTGTATTATGTAAATGAACTGCTAAAACAACTGAAGCATCTGATCATTATCAGTCTGAAAGTGGAACAATCAAAACTATAGAAGCTAAGAGACAGAGCGGTTCCCTGCAATTATCTGTTTTGAAGGAATACATTGATTTGACATTCCTAAGAAGTCAGAGCTGCCTGATTTCATAACATAATTTGTAGAAGTAAAAAAGGCAAGTTAAACATTTGCCTACACACATCATGTTTACATGTTTTCAAAGAACTTCCCCAAAACTTTGCAGTCTCACCTAGCTGTATAATTTTTTGAGACTTGTTCACAATATCAGTATTGCAAACAAATTCAGAAACATGTTCCAATTCAGCTTTTTGCTTTTGGGGATCTCTTCATATTTCAGTGCTTCCATATGTTTGTGTGTGTCTTTAATGAATACATAGATGGAGAAAAGAACAAAAAAAATGGTTATTCTTCCATAGGACACATGAATATGGCATTAAGCAAAGCTGTTTTGCCATGTATCCTCAAAACTCCAGGAAGGTGAAATAGATGTAATATGGATTTCTGCAGCGTATCAATTCATTCTGCAGTGAGCTGAGCAAATAATCTGAAATGCATAAATCATCCAATGAATGTATCTTTTTTCCTGCTCATGAAAAATCCAGAAGCAAATCTTATTTGCAACAAAGAGTTTCGACATTAAAAATATATTAAACTGGGTCTCCTTTTGCAAAGTATCTCATGTGCTTTCTATTCTTATGTGATTTTTTCCACATTTCTAAGGACCAGTGCTGATACATGAACAGATCACAACACTCCGCTTTGAGACCACTGTCTCTCTTTACCTGTATCTGTTTTACAACCAAATTTCTTTCCATCTATACATTGAGAAGTGATATCCATTGACAGGAGTAAAGCATCTCAGTTATTCCTCACACTGTACTTTCCTACCATGCTCTATTTATTTGCTTAGTTACACATATGTCTGAGTACCTTGCTGAATGAGGGCCACAAGGAAGAATGTAAATATTTTAAAACCTTTCTGGGTTAATCATGAACAGCTGTCTCCAAATATTCCATACACAGTAATCAAGATGTGTAACTGAGTTATGAGTGCTTCCCTAAGTCACGTGGCATGTTTTTGCTTCTTGGTGTATGGATGATCTCCTGTGTGACTACTCATGCATATGAATGTCTGTGTGTGACTTTGAAATTCACTGGCCATGAATTTCAAGAGAATTAAGCTCCACCATGTGAGTGTTTTGTGAATTTGGAAATGAAAGTAAGAGTGATTGTGGTCCAAGAGGTTGTGCTGATGAGTGCCAGGGAACCTCAGCAAGAGGCTTTTTAGTAAAATCCTCGATCCGTGTTTCCCCCAGCCCAGGTGGAGCTGGCCACATGTTAGGACCTTGGCTTCCAGAGTACAAATGTCTCATTTGGTACAAGCTGTTGTTTCAAAATGCAACTACAGTAGGGTGAGAGTTTTGAGTGAGTAGTTTTATTTGCCAGTAATGCAACTTCAGATCAAGTACTGAGGAGTGGGTGCCTCAGAGAATTTAGGCATTCTTCAGTTTATTTACTGAAGCCAGGCTGGGCTTATGTTATGCAGGTGAAAAAGCTGATATGATAGTAGGTGTGTTTTTTGTGTCAGGAAGACAATTCTTTTCAGATAATTATGCTTAAGGTTAATTTTTTTCAATAACCTGATCAGGACATTTGAGAGATGGGTAGGTGGGCAGTAAAATGTTCCTCTGAAACTTGAGAAGTTAGCAGTGTCCACACGTTCAGAAATATTCATATTTTTCCATACTGATTCAGCCTTTCTCTTTTTCCAATGTCCTGGGGAACATGCTGGGAAAGGACCACAGCTGAAAATGAAATAGAGAACTGCTGCAATTAAATGTAATTTTAAGTGGCATGAAATTAAGCAAACCAAGAATAAGAAAATAAACAGAGCAGCCCCAGATTTTCCTTAGTGTAAGTTCTCTGACTTCAGTAGACTTACATGAAAAATATATTTGTACTCCCTCCCTCTCTCTGTCTCTGTGCCTGAATTCTTGAAGTCAGCTTAAAAAGGAGAGTGAGAGGGGAAAAAAGAGAGAGGAGAGTATGGAAATTAGCGTTTCAGCTTTCAGAAATGTACATTTAATGAAAAGTTTGAAAATAACCAACTTTCATGGTCCAAAGAATTACTGAAAAAGATCTTCTGTGTTTGCAACCTTGTTGGCAGTCAGGCTGTCTTGGGCAGCAGTAATTTTCAGTCAGAGGATTGCCATAAAAGCCTGAAAACCCACAGAGCTAATAGAAAACAGGCAGAGAAAGTGAAGTCTAACCCAGGAATTCATAGGCAGAGGCTTCTAAGCTCAGTTCAGCTGTGTGAGGTCTGGCTGAGTCACGCACTGCCACAGATTGGACTGGTACATCTAGAATAGCACCAGACTGAGAGTTTGGCCTGTAAAGTCTAGGGTTAGGCTCCAAACACTTTTCTGGTGAGACCTTATCCAAGGGAGTATTTAGCTAGCAGTCTCCCTGCCTGCAAGGGAGCATCCTTGTTCTTAATTTTCTGCCCTTCTATGTTTAAGTTCCCATAAATATCATGGGAATTAATTTGTGCTTGTCCCTGCTCTAAACTGAGGCAGTACTATGCATGATGCATCTTTATGCTTTCAGAGAATTTCTAGTGTGTAAATCAGTCACTGTGGACTGATACTGGCAAACCTTTGGGGACTGCTACAAGAAGAGGAGTGAAAGAAGACATGCTAGGAAGTCAGGGGAAGGACACAGATATGATTGCATTAACATAAACACAGATTGAAAATAATATCAGTGTGAGTCACTTATTAAAAGAAAACTAGTTTGGACAATTGCTTCTAGATTTATTTTCCTTGTCAGCTGTTGAGAAATATTTTAAATTAAACACGATTCCCACGCTGGTAAGCAAGAAAGTTGCTAATGTCATTCAGTGAAGAACGAGATTAGCCTTTTTATTAAAAAGGAAGTTCTAGAAACACTATAGAACTAATTTTAAAAAACCAAAAAACATTTCCTAACCATTCTGAGGAAACCAACATGTACATTATGGCCTTAATTCTACACTTCTTCCCCTAGCCATCCTTGAGGTGAAACAAGTGGCAGGGAAGCTGAATTTGGTTGGATGTTCTTTTCCTCTGTGGTCCCTGACAGTGCTGCACATCTTTCAAGTCTGTTTGCATGGTTTAGGACTCTGAGACCACTGAAATAAAATTAAGAGAAAATGGGCAAGCACAACAAAAAAAATCACAAAATGTAAACATAGGTGTTTGTGAGCTCAGTTAGGGAAGGCTAAAGGTAAACACTTAACAAGAGTGTTGGAAAGATTATTAAAATAAAAGATACTTTTGTTTTTAAAATATAGATGAAGTAGAAGATAATACCAATAAAATCAAGACAAGATCTATTGGGAGACACCTGCAGATGCTGACAATGAAAGCGCTGTAAAATGGTCTGGGTATGTATGTATTTGTATGTACAGCCAGACTTCGTGAACAAAGACTTTGGAAGGGCTCTCCCCACGTGGGTGTGCCCTTCCAGCCTGTGTAGTGGATTTTTTAGGTGAGGCACAGTGTGCAGAACTGGGCCCACCATTTAAGTCCTAAGGTCCATTTGCCACGGCTGAGCGAACTTGGACAGAGACAGTGAAGTCCTCGGGACTGTCACAGCACCCGATACTAATCAGGACTGACCCTGCTAAGCATCCGAGATCTGATGGAATCGGATGGCAGGGAGGCATTTACTGCCAGGGGACAGTCCCCACTGAGACTCGAACTCAAGTCCTTGGGATTCAGAGTCGAGAGTGCTTTCCTTTACACCATAGGACTGACTTAAGAATGGAATCACAAATGGGAAAGGGTCATGACTGCGAATAGATATTTCAAGACACACTTGCTCCCTCAAGCAGACAGCATTCTGATCTGATGTATTTGTCTGGCTCCTACATCTATACTGCTCTGGGGTAAACTTCAGACACAGACCAGCTCCAATTTTGAGAAAGTTCAGATTCCATTTGCCTTCCCAGCTTCAAACCCTCTGCAGTAGCAGAGACTGTCACAGGGAAAACTTAATACACTCTAGCTACAGCAAAGAGAGTTATCTGTGCAACAACTTTCAGAGTTTCAGAAGACCTGAAAATGGAAATGAATATGAAAATTTCTAGTAATATATATTTTTTTTGTTGATAAATGAGTAGAACTAGAAGCACATAAAAGCCATTGAAGGGTGAGCCTATAAAACTGTGGAGGTTCCAGAGATTCACTTTGGATATAACTCCCCAAGTTCAGCTCATGTGAATGAAAGCTCTAAAGTACCTGTATCATCTTGGAATGGCAGATGCTTGCAGGACAGGATTTTTGTAGTTCTCCAGAAGAGCAGAAAAATTAGAGGAGTTTTTCATGCCTGAACAGTGCTTTACATGGATGAAGTTAGAGGGTGTTTATCTGAGCTCTTTACAAAGGTTTTGGACTTGGTTTGGTTTTTGAATTTGCTTGTTTTACTGGCTGCCCTCATGAAGGGTACATTTACATTTTTTTCCCTGCAATATAGAAATATGTGGCTTCCCTAGGGACCTGATAGCCTGATTGTCTCTGGGCACACTTACTATGTTTGAAGAGCTTTTCAGGACAGCTGGCAATTGAAGACATTTTTCATGGACAGCAAAATCCTGAAATCAGCAGTGAGGCTTTTATCAAAACCAGATCACCTCTTCAGAACTGTGTCCTCTTCTACCATGTGATGTCCTTCTTTTGGCAGGTTTATGCTTTGCTTTCAGGTGGCAGAGATGTCAATGTTTGAACTAAGCTGGCTGTCATCCTGGTAAGATTTTGAGTTAACAGTTGGGGATGCTTTGCTCTTGGTGATTCTTGTTTTAACCATGGGGTAGGAGGGCCATCTTGGTAGGATTTAGAGTTGTTCAGGTGTGTGGGGACACTTCAGCTGCAAAGAATTTCTTAAATATACAGTGCATTGTAAACTGCAGATCTAGACAGTAAAATGTTTTTAGAGAGAACTAATACTGTGCCAGCCTATGGCTCAAGCTGGAATCTATGCTGTTAATTGAATGAGTTTTTATCAGCTTTTACCATCCAGTCATGTGACAGTGCAGTATACATCATGATTTACAGCTTGCTAATAGAAAGGTGGGAAGGTTGAATTTTTTCTCCCATAATATTCTTCTTTTAATTTTCCTTCTTATAGAGATTAGCCCTATGAAGTTTTGTAACTACAGAAACAGAGTCTGAATCAGTACTGAGGCCTGGGCAAAGATAGTGGGAAAGTGAAGAAAAGTTCCCATTTACCTTCCACTCCCTGTATACACAGGATGGACACAAACTTGAGCTGTATTTTTAGCTACTAATAGTATGTCCACTATAAAGGAAAATGCCTGGAATGGCTTATTCCGTTTACAATGCTAAATCAGCTAGGTTATAGATTTTTGTCTCCTCAGGAAGTTCCATGGTTAAAAAAGAAAATAGTCCCTTAAACCTGAAAGTCAAGATATTCACACACAGCATGGGACAAATCCTGAGGGGCTTTATGATACACTTCTGCTGTACAGGGAGGCCAAACACAGGAGGAATCTCCATGCATGCACTGCAAAGAAAATCTCTGTGGCAGCTGTTCTCATTGCCTTGTGGAGGGAAGGGGGAGGAAGCAGGTATTGTGGGGCCCGAATCAGTAGCTTTGGCCAGCACACAAAAGCTTCAGAGCCAGTGACTGAGTGGGGAGCAATGAGCAGTGTCCACTAGTCCTCAGCCAACAGCCAGCAGCAGCCCAGCAGTGGGCCAGGTCTGTGGTTTGGAGGCCCCTGAGCTCTTGGGACTGAGGATTCCTTTTCCTCAGGCTGGCAGTGCTTCAGGCATCAGACTTTTTCTAGCAGTCTCTACCCTATTTCTCAGGATTTGATTATGAACCAATTAGAAGGCAACTTTCTCTAAGACAGCATCCTTTGATTACATTAAGAAAAAACACTGCAAAGTACTCTTTTTTTCCCTTTACGCACAATTTTTTTCTTTCAGTATATGAAATATCTGTTGGGTGTTTTTCTTGGACTTGCATTTCAGTGGCAGGACAGTAAAGCTGCCTGCAGAAATCCAGAAACTTTCTTAACACTCTGAAGCCTAAGTGGAAGCCTCAGTTGGGCAAGTTTAAAATGAAAAGTTCTGGTGCTCGTTACAATAGCAAAACCTTTTAATAGCACCAGAGATGCAGGGGAACTTCACCAGATAACTAAATCCATTGATCTCTAATCCTTTGGGCCATACTTACTGTGGAAGAATTGCATGCATGGCTTCAATCCAGAACCGCACGCTGCCAAAAAACGCTTAGTACGTTAGCAGCCAACAAAAATGTAAGAAGTCTGCTCTGCATGTGGGAAACAACATAAAAAGAAGTGGCTTTTTAGCTTAGTCTGACAAACGTTAGCATATAACACTGATATTAAAATGAAATGGCAGAAATTCTCAATCATATCTTGGATGTAGGGGGACTTATATGTGCTAATTAAAAGGGACTGGGTGGCACTTTAGGCTGCTCTGTTGTAAGTTTCTTCTCAAGTATTCTAGTTCAAAACCTTCCTCAGGGAAGAAGCTGCTATTAATGTGCATTTCTTGCAGGCTGAAACATTAAAAAGAGAGATCTACTAAAGACAGATGCATTTCCTCCTCTATTTAGACACAAATACAGATGTTATGAATTCATATCAAATATATATCATTCCCTGTCTCTGGTGACTGATCTTAAGGAACTACAAAATCTAGCTAAATATATTTATAGATTTATAGTAGTGCCTATACCCAGATAATTCTTCATGTAGTTCTCTATAAATATCAATTAATAATGTACATCAGAGATAGGTCTGTGTTAAGTAAAAGTTCATGTTATGCCTTCCAGGTACCACTGAAAGTCTCAGAGACTCTGTAAATGTGGAGATAGTTGGGGTTTTTTGGGTTTTTTGTTTTGTCTTTTTTTTTGTCGTTGTTGCTGTTTTTTAAGATAATATCTTTAAGTCATACTGACCCTTGTGGTTTTTACTGCATACTGGTACTTTCCACTTTTCAGCTTACCAATATTTTATTTATGTATGTGTACACACGCATATATTGCATCCCATACACAGCATATAAACTCTGCATAAATTACCTTTCAGAGCATTTTTAAAAAAAATTCTCCATGTGTGTGTCAAAGGACTTACAAAATGGCAGGCACTGTATCATCTGACACACATACCAAACAGGACAAACATTGCTCTTTGTTTATATCAGGATGACATAAACACATGGATTACTCCAGTTCTCTGACTGCATCATTCTGAGATATTTCTTACAACCAACTTCCAGGTTTCTGAGGGCTTGTTCAGCTCTTGTGCCTGTTGAGACCTTCTTCAATTAATCAGAACACCAAGTGAGGTTGGCCACAGCTGAGATGAGGTCATAGGCACACCTGATGTCTTCCAGAGATACTCCTTAATATGAGACCTGTTCCCATTTGTACCAAGATGCCCTTGCAAAGCCAGACAAATTCTTCAGCAAGTATCTCTTAGAAGTCTGTAGCAAACTGGCTACATCATAATACCCAGGATTTGTGATATATTTGGTCTTGAATTTACACAGATAGTAAGACTGGACATGTCTAGATCATATTCTGAAAACACATTTTTCACTCAAGTTCCAGCCTATGTTCAAATTCACCTTCTAATTCTATGACATGGGCAAAAGTCTGTGACTAGGTGTAAGGTTTGAACCATAACACAGGAGTAACCATGGTCTGAGCTACTCCCTGGCGTGTGCCCAAGGCACAGAACAGCCCACTTAATGGATGGGCAGGACAGCTCATTTGACATGCACAACCTGTGCTTTGTGTCAGCTATCTCATCTTTGGTGCCCTTCCAGAAATGGTTTGGAGGTTGCAGGTTTCAAGGAGTGTAGGATTTATTGGTCGTGTGGGCTTGGATCACCCTGTGACAGAGTGATTGCACCATGCTGTGATCAAATGTCCAGTGTCCACTGATAGGAATGCACAGAGCTGAGCCAGGGAAAACACCAGACTTTACCCTTCTGCCTCAGCCAAGTTCTCAGGATGTTTTGTAAGGCCTGCTTCAGATGCCTTACTTTGGAAATCCAGCAAAATACACCACAGCTCTGTAGAGTCAGTGAAATCAGGGAGAGGTAAATCACTTAGATCCTCACAGGAGACAATCAACAACTTACAAGCTGGGCTTTTCAGTCAGATTTTTGGTAATGTATCCATAAGTTAGAGAAGAGCCACTATGCAGTGTTGAAAACATGTAATCTGTCTCAATGTGCTTGGAATTAAAGACAGTTCACAGAGCAAAAGTAAGCTATTAATATCCTGTACTCATAATGGCAACATTTCTTTGGGTTTTTCTAGTACTTAAAACCCTACAATAATCTCCAGTCCTAATTCTACCAGAGCCCTTTCTTCTGGTTCACAATAATGAGATATTATAATATCCTCTGGAAGACAGAGGCACTGACAGAATGCACTCCAGCACTGCATGTTCTACCACACCACAGCACAATGGGATGCCATTACTGGGAACCAAGTCTGTTCAATCTTGTTATGTCCTTCCAGAGCCAAATCCTGCTTGACTTACTCATGTAAAAATCCTATTGAATTCAGTGGGCATTTTGCCTGAGAGGGGAGCAGTGAAGAGCCCTCCCTGTTATTTTCCGGGCTTTTCCCTGAAGAGATGCCTGAGCATTCAAGATGTTGAGTTTTACTGCTGGGTGGCACAGGACCATGTATCTTCTCAGGAGAGCTCCTGTAATCCCCAGGACAAATTAATCAGGTACTTAAGAAACTCTGATTTCTGTTGAGCTTTGTATTTTCAGTTTTGTTTTGTTAATCCATTAAAGCAAAGTATCAAATGCTTCAATTTATAAACTCTTCAGATATCAGTAAGTTTTTTATTTAGTTTAAATAATTAAATGGTACTAGTTGCTTGTGAAAGAGCATCTAAAAACATCAGAGAAACATTTCATCTGTTCACCCAAAAGTTGTTAACTGCTGAGAGTTTTCTTGACACAGCAGCACTATAGTTTGCTTTATAGTCCTTCAGACTAATTTCCCCTGCCCAGATTATGATGGGCTTTTAGTCCAAACAGATCAAGAGGTAACTTAGATGAGGGTAAAAAAACCCAAAAAGCAACAATAAAACCAACCAACCAAACACCCCTCCCCCCCCCCCCCCCCCTTTAAAAGCATTAGTACCTTCTATCTAACTACTGAAAACCCAGGGTATTTTAACTTTCTTCTGAATATTCAAGATATGAAGTTGGCATGACTTGTTTAATCAGTTATTACTGTCCTTAAAAAAATACAAATTAACTTCTTAATATATGAACAGTACCTAGATAATGACCCATCAACCCTTCCATTTTGAACCCCAAGATCTGACCTATTGAATACACATTTATTTTGTATGATATGATTATTTGTCAAATTTCGGACAGAGTTCCAGACATGAAGTTCCAAATTAGACAATAGACGACATACTTGAGTGAATAACTGATGACCAACCCTCAAGAACATTTGGATATTTTCACATGGAGGTTTCAGTAAAATTAGTGATAAAATCATATCTCTGATTCTTTCTTCCTTAAACCTTAATCCAAGGACTAAAATGGTAAATTTGTCACTCAACCACACTTTTTGCAGCTCATTTCTTTTTGTGATTTTACAACGATTTCCAGGCACTTGGTGCCTGTTGCTCACCCAAGAATCTTAACAGTAGCAGCCAACCATAAATCTGTTTCTTTTCCCAATAATCATAAGAGTTTAAAGTCAGTAAATCCTCCTTCAAAGATATTAAGGACTCTTTCAGAAGGTCAAGTCACCATCTGTAGACATATTATTGATGCATTTTTCAGTTCATGTTATCTAAGAAATAGTGAGTTGTTATCACCATTTGATTATACTCTCCCTTCCCTTTCTCCCTCCTCCTCATCCAAAAAAACAGGATAAATATATATTGGTTTTGAGGGGAAATTTTGGTAAAAATTTCCTGTAACAGATCAGTTCCTTAGGATGTGAGTCCATCCTTTCCTTGAACTAAATATGTTTCAGCTGGTTCTGTGAAGAATTGTGACACATATACAGAGTCAACAGGAATGCCCTTCTTGGAAGATTAATGAATAAATTATATTATTTCTTCTGTTTGAGAGAATGGTTGCAGCAGTAATAACTAATTAACATGAACTTATATAAAGGAGATATGTATCATGGCATTATACCTGTATTTGTATAAAGTACCCCTTTTAATGGGAAATGGGGTATTATTGCCAAAGATGTTCATAAACAAGGAAAATAAGAGAAAGATGTTGTCTTCACTAAGTTTCCTCAAATTAACTCTGTGACACTCAAATTCCACAAGTAACAGAACAGCAATTTACTACATCTTTTTTTTAATATTATTATTGTTATTTTGGATCCCATTTTCCTTAAGTAACTATACAAGGGGGAGATGTTTACATCAAATTTTGTCAGCAGTGTTTCAGAGACTTTAAAGAACACACAATAAATTCTTAGCATCACATTTATTTGTGTCTGTATTTTCCTCCAAAACTGAATGTAGTATCTTTCATCACACTATTGAGAAAAACCAAATTTCTTATGGACTGTTGGAAGTCATGGAAAATTTCTAACTATAAGTTGGATGGGCTTTTGAGTGATCTCAAGCATTGATCAGCATGGCTACCCCATGAGTAACCTTAACTGGCAAGAGGACCAACTCCAGAATACTTTTAGACTGACTAAAATGCACTTGGCTGATATGCTTGGCTGGCATATCTAATCAGGAATTAAGCTGTTGAGGCCCTCAAGAACACACCTCGAACACAAAATGTAGGTGTCACCATAGGACATGTTCATGTAATTTTACTTACGTTAGTTAGCTAGGGCAGCAAGATGTAGTGATACGTGCCTTAACCCTAGCTATATTTTCATATGCTTGCAAGCCCAACTTCACTGCTCTTGCTGGATGGAAAAAGGTCACGTATGCTGGAAAACATGACTTGATTTTGCTGGGTAGGCACTCCCTCACTAGCTTTGTAGAGGTAGCAGCATCTGCACAAGGCCATTTTCAGAGCCATGTCTACAGCTGTGTTTGATACAGTTCTTGGTTCCAACTGACATAAACAGCTCATTGAAATGATGGAGAAAAAGTTACTTTACCTTCATTTTTCTAAAGAATTTACAGTAGCAATATTTTGTATCAGTAGAGCTCTTAGATGTGTTTTAGTCTAATACACCATTGCCAGCTGTATGTACATCTCTTCCATTAAACAGTAAAGTAAATCCTAACCCCAGGCTGGTATCCTTAATTTCCACCAGGGAGGATCATAATAGGTTCTTCATCTTTGTGTTTGTTTGTTTGTTTGTTTTCTTCTTAAACTGGTGACAGAGTTATTTTGCAACTTAACAAGTCTGCAAATTATTCTCATTTCCATTGTGGTATTACTCCTTACTAAGCTGATATAACTAATGTCAAGTACAAAACACTTTAGCAGGGTAGGGTTTGTATATTCAGAAAGCTAGACCAATGCACCAAAGTAACTTCTGAGAGTGGTTAAACAGGTCTATAACTGAACTTTGTGAAAGTAGGATTGTTGAGTTGAACTATTAGGTGTTGAATTGTAGAGCAAGAAGAGAGGTCTTTTGTGTGACAATGAAATAATTTCAATTAATTTCCTTCTTGGTTGGACAGAAACATGTTTTCAATAGTAAAGAAATCTTGAGGGAATCCATTGACTTAACCAGTCATATAATGCAAGAAGTTAATGGACAAAAATTATGTTCATCTTCAGTTTATAATAGCATTTTCTTTTCACAGAACTAAAACCATACAAAGGCAAAGTATATTATAAGAGCAACTGCTACTCTGGTAGATACATGACTTTTGTTTTATGTGACAATTAATGTGTTGGTGGAAAAATAAAATTAAAAAACCCACAAATTTTTATGCTAAGATAATAAATTATAAATTATGAAAGTCTAAGACACAAAGCAACTTGTAAGCAACACTCCTGTCTCTTAGCAACGAGCCATGGAAAGCAGCTTGTTGATACGAATAGAGCAGACAGGATTGTTTTGCAATGATTACCACCAAGGAACTAAGAACAACATTTTAACACCTGCCTCAGGGCACTTCTGCACCTAGCTATCCATCTCTCCAGTGGCCCACAAAGCCTGGGCTGGATGCCAAGCGGCTTCTGAGTCCTGCCTCCTTCCCAGATCTGGCCCACTGCAACAAAAAGGACCCCAGAGGAAAGATCAAAGAGGTAGAGTTCAGGTGTGTTGCACACTTGTGCCAGTTTCTATTTCTTTAAATGCCTTTTTACAAAAAAATGCATGATCATTAGTGTAAATGTTTATTTTCTCTCTCTCTCTCTGCCCCTTTAGTGTTGTGTGTCTAATGTATAGTTAGTATTATGAATGAATACAGACAAGCATTTGATATGAAGCCAACATGTTTTTTTTTTACTGTAGTTTTATTCTTAAATACCCAGCATTAAGAGTTAGAGCAATGGCACAAATAGCAGCACCAAGTTTTTGTTTTGCCATTGTGCTGGTTTCAAAAACATACAAAGACAATATTTCCAGAAATAAAGTGACTGCTAAGTCCCTGAACTAACATTAGAGGTGGCTCATTCATTCTCTCAGGTAGAACATTACAATAGTGAGGGGAAGCTGTAGAGAAGGATAGTAAAAGTTAAGGGGAAAAAGGGTGATGTGAAATCCAGGTAGATGAGCAAAAACTCATGGGAGAGGAGCAAAAACAAAAGAAATGAAGGGAAGGGAAGGAAAGGAGAGGAAATAAAACTGATGTGAAAATAAGAAGAGCGTGAAAACTAAAGACAGAAATGGGACAGTGGAGAAATAGAAAAGAGAAAGAAAATATTATGAAGACCCACATAATGCTTTGCTGTTAGCAGAAGTAATTTCACTTGCAGAAAAGAGTGCAGGGAGAACAGCTAAAAGGAGAATTTAATTCTGATCTGCTGGAAATCCATCATTGACTCATAAGACCTGGCAATTCTTCCAGTCCACTCTAAGCCCTAAGTGAGTTGCAGCACTGATCAAAGCCTACAGGCCAGCTTAGCCTGTAACCCCATCTATCTCTACATTATACCTGAATTTATTAAGTAATGCAACTGTGCTAAGCACATTTCTATCAACACAGCTTTCCTGCTGCTGGTTGGACTGCACATATGCCAAACTTTTTTTTTCTTAGTCTGGACCAAACTGCCTCGTATTTACTAAAGATGAAGTTGAGTTGGAATATATATTTTTTGCATTAGGCATTTAATTGGAGGCCAGAGTCCTATTGCAGAAAGCCAGGTTTTTGTTATTTCTTAATTCCATATCAAGAACAGACTGATTAAAACTCAATTTGCTAAATATAACTACTGCCATTTCTTCATAGGCACATTAAACAAATGCATGTTTTGATCCACCTCAAGAAAGTATCTGTTTTGCCTGACAGAAAATCCTGAAAGATTTGGACATTGTGTCTTTTACACCATTAAGGCTTACCAGGCAAAAGTGGGCTTTCCCCTTCACTTTTCTTTTGGGTGATTGAATATGAAGTCCAGCTCACTGCACATCCTTATGTGAGATAGTTTAACAGGGTACCTCGAGGCTCTGTGGTCCCAGAATGCAGTGCAGCTCACTGGCAGTAGTTCAGCTGAAGACTAAACATTTGGCTCAGTGACAGCAGAGCTGCCAAGAGTTGGCAACAAGAGACTCACAGGGAAGCAGCAGGCTGCTAAACCCTTTCACATTTTTAATTAGATCCACACACCCATGTCTTTGAGCTATCATAAATATACAGATGACATAGAGAGCATTATTTGGGGTAAGGGGGGGGGGAAAGAAAGAAAACGGTACTGTGATATCTCTTACCTTATTAAAATAATTTACCTACAGCTAGTCTTTAGAACTGAGGGGAGAAAAAAAAGGGGTTGTGACATTTAACTCAGATAAAAGTCTCTCCCTGCCTACAGTTGAATTCACCCTGCACATTGAAGATGTGGGGTCCTGAGATGACTGACATGTCGCCTTAGCTGCAATAGCATTGCCAGAAGAGGGCATTATTGGCACCAATTCCAGTGTGTAATTTCCCAGAAGAGCTATACATTGAAGCCCTAAGTATTCTTAAGTATGACTCTTGCTATGATGTTGTTCTTAAAAATATTTGGTTTGTTGGGGCTTTTTCCATTTGCAATGTTGTTACTACTTTCTAAGCACACCTTGATATATTCAAAACACTTTCATTTATTTTTTTATTAATTTCTGAAAAGACATCTTCCCAGTTCAGTTCTTCCAAACCTTTTTTTCTTACTGACTCTCATGTTCTGCTCCTCTTTCAAAATAATGATGAGGCTTGGTTGGGTGTTTAATTTAATTCAATTCCTTTTTTTATTAACTATTACACAGAACAATTCCCCTGCCACTCATCACTTTATTCATCTGACACTGTTGAGATCTACAGCAATAAAGACATAGATCAAATATATTTTATATTGGCTATCGACATCACTGTATAGGACAGTCCAATCCAAAAGGTTAAAAGATCTCTTCTTCTGTCCAGAGATAGTGACACTCAAAGTATTGTGTATTATCTCTTTTGTTGTAATGTCTTAACATTTTATTCAGTATAAAATCTGTACCTGTATCTTCAACCTGCAGTGTAAAAACGTGTAAGGATATTTGCAAATGGCCTGGAAGATCTAGGCTTTTCTCCTTGTATTACTCCCAGTTTTAAAGAAAATCTAATAATGAAACAAAATCCTTGAAATGCTTTAGGGGGGAAAAGGAATCACATGTTGTCCTGCCTGCAAGCACAAATTTTATAAATAGACACTACAGCAAACATCAAAGAAATTGCTGTGCAGAGAAACCAACAAATCATGTATATTTTACATTGCCCATTTATTCCAAGCTGTGTTAGCCACACACTGCCAGTTAACTCTGAATGTGCAAACCACAGTCTCCATTCTAGATGTTTCGATAATTGTTTGTGTCATCCCTGCTTTCTTTTCCTGTATAAGTTAGACTTGGCCATACCTTACTCTCCTTGAATTTTTCCTCTGTACTCCATCACAAACTGAGAGGCACAAAGTGACCCAATACTTTAATCTGCATCTGAGCCTTTGGCAGGTCCTTGGTACACTTTTCAGCCCACAAGATCTGTGACGATTGCCAGCAAATCTCCTCTAACTCTCATAGAATCATAGAATCATAGAATCGATTGGGTTGGAAAAGACCTCCAAGATCATCGAGTCCAACCCTTGGTCCAACTCTAGTTCATTTACGAGATCATGGCATCCAGTGCCACATCCAATCTGTGTTTAAAAATCTCTAGGGATGGTGAATCCACCACCTCTCCAGGCAGCCCATTCCAATGCCTGATTACTCTCTCTGTAAAAAATTTTTTTCTGATATCCAACTTAAATTTCCCCTGGCAGAGCTTAAGCCCGTGCCCCCTTGTTCTATTGCTGAGTGCCTGGGAGAAGAGACCAGCCCCCACCTGGCTATAACTTCCCTTCAGGTAGTTATAGACCATGATGAGGTCACCTCTGAGCCTCCTCTTCTCCAGGCTAAACAACCCCAGCTCCCTCATGTCCCCAAGATGCTTTATTTCTCCCTTAGTATGGACTCTGGTCTGCCCCAAAGAGCCGAATGTATAGGAAGTACCTCTTACAAATGGAGACAGGAACAGAGTCTAAAGAGCAGGTTGGCCCTTGGGCTATGAAGAAGGAAGTCTGCTTGAGGTAGTTCCCTCCTCAGTATGTAAGGGAAATGTTCGGTTTTGTCCTCTCTCGGCTTTTTTTTCTTTACTCCTTATGGCCACGATAGTTTTCTTGCAAAAGTCTTTGATGCTTCACAGGGCAGGCAAAGGGAAAGGAAGTATCCCCACATCTTGCCAGAGCCTCAGTTACTAGGAGACATTTCATTGGCAAATTTAGTTGGAGATAGATTGGCCACTACAGAACTTCACACCATAAAGTTATGAAGTTAGATATGTCAAGACTTTTAAATCATTGTGTGGGGCACTTTTTAAAAATTTGTAAAATGATGAGCAAAATAAGACTACTGTCTTGCTTTGGACTACCAGCATAAAAGTGAATGAATAAAGATAAAAACATGAATAAAAAGTAATTGATTTTCCTATCAGTTTGCTGTTGCTAGTAATGAGACACCCTTCTTAGAGGCAGATTTTACAACAACTATTTATGTCGAAGTGAAAAATTTAACAAAAAAGAAAGAACTAAAAAGATTTTGCAAAAAGATGATTAAAGAACCTGACCAGAAAACGAACCCCTAGATTTTATAATAAACTGCCACATGACAGAAGCTCAAGAACATTTCACAGGTACAGACACAGAAAAGCCATCAGCTAATAACAGTGCTAACAATAGTACTAATATTACTGTTTCTCATTATTAGTTATGTTATAAAACAGATTTCTTTGATAGCAAAACCATATTGTTAATATATTCTGTGTGAGTTGTATCAGGATTAAGTAAGCAAGTTTCAACGTAATTAGTACAAGTGATCTTGTACCTCAGTTAGATGTATCTTATCTGGAAGAAGGATTTTAAAAGATATGTATTCTTTAATGAACTCTGGGCTTCAGTTTATCAGACATTCAAAAGAAGGAGTGGTGCCTCTTTTCTTCACTCTCGCTCTCTTTCTTCCTTACTTTCCTCTGGAAGGCACCTATCTTGATGCTAACCAGCCCCAAGCATGTTTAGTGTAACTTTCCAATGGTGGTAAATACCTGTGCTGATTCATTAAAATTCTTGTTCAGATCTGATCAAAACCTGGATGTCAAATCTGCGGTCTGCCCATGCAGGCTTCCCTGCACCAACCTTTTTCAGACCTGCCAAGTTACCAGGCCTTTGGCTATTAACAATTTTATTCACAGATTTCAGCAGAAAAATGGACAAGTGGGAATCAAGGATGGAAAATCCTGTTTAAATCATCTACTTCCTCTCCATGTCACTGCTGGAAACTGCTAAATTTACAGACTTTGCTGTCATCAGTGCTAAAAGAGGTTTCTGTATACAGTCTTTGATCCATCAGATCCATGCAGCAAGGTGTTTAGAAAGATGAGGTAGCTAGGTGTGATTTTGGCCTTTCCAGAATGAGTTGTGCCTCTGTGGATATAGAAAGACCTAAACCAGAGTTCATGCACATTGGTGCATGAATATTTCCATCAACTCCAGTGAACCTTGGGACAGCCCTGAGGGGAAGGGAACCAAGAACGAGAGCTTGTGTTTGTCCCCACCACCAACTTCCCACGCTTACATACCCAGAGTGAAGTAAGACCGTGTAGACCTGGGATTGGACTGTTCTTTTGCAGACAGATGGGAGAGAAATTGCTCTGCTGATGTTTTGAACTGTAGGCACAAGATATTCCTCAAAACTGAATCTAGATACTATAGCACAGTGTTGCCTCTCAACACCTTTCCCTGCAGAGATCATTTGCCTGAGCATAAGACATTGTCAGCAAACTGTAAGTGAAATGCAGACATTCTAATGCCCAAGCACAGCTCAGTTTCAGTGTTCCCCCTTTTAGACACTGAAAATGAAAGGTAGGAGAAAACAAAGCAAAAGTGTTCTTTTGTGCCACCATAAATCTGGTTTCAAGATACTCTGCTTTGGCTCAGCCACCTAACAGTCCTTCTTGGACTCTTTTACCTACAGAATGATTGAAGGACAGATTTGGCACATCCTCCTTTTAGTCCAGCTCACTCTCCTTACATCCCAGCCAGGAAGCAGCCTATATGCCAGATCTTGTGATGGCAGTATTCAGTAGGGAGCACAGCACAGAGAATGTGCCTGAGAGACCATTAGCAAGCACTACTTGGTCCTGTTACACTGGAGAGGTCAGATTTGTCCTCATACCTGTCCTCATAATTTTCATGGTTGGGCTGGCCCACTGTAATGTTTTACTAAATTGTTGGAAAGACTTTTTGGCTCTGAAAAACATGTTTCAATCATGTTTATTTCACTTTGCTGCTCCACCTAAAGAGGCATGTCCAGGATGTATTTATTTTAAAGTAAAGAGACAGCTTTCATAGTCTCTTTCATCTTTTAATGAGACACAAAAAAACATACTACTAAATCAACAGCACTGAATCCAATTAAAATATATGAAAAATGATATCTGGTTTACTGTCAGACTTTGAGGCTGCCTTGCATCTTACAGACAAAAAAAAATCCTATACACTTGCTTGTCAAAATAAAATAATTTAAATATTAACTTTTTTCTGGCTTGTTATTTAAAAAAACCCATGTTTTTTAATTGCTAACGTATATTCATATTGTCCTCATTTCTGTCAGCAAAATAGTTCTAAACAGCCTCATTTTAGCAAGCAAATTTATTACAGTTATAAATAAAGTGATTATGCTAGCAGCTGTAAAATGTTCCAATATACACTGTAACTATTCCTCCAGTAAAAGTTCTAAATACACCATTTTGTGCATTACATGCTATAAGAATCTGTTAGCCCAGGGTTAGGAAGACTACTTTACCTTAAACCAGCTTTAACAAAGCCAAAAGATAAACTTACTGCCACAGAAGTCATAATAACAAAACTCCATTCAGTTCAATTGTAACTATACAAATAAAACGGACACCAGAAGCTTGCTTCTTGATGCATGCAAGTAACACCCTGCCCCATCCTTCTGCAAAATCCTCTCATCCCTAACATTAAAAATCAGGAAATAATTTCAGGGACTTTCCTGCAATAAGCATATAGTTTTGAAAATACAATCTAGGTGGTGTGTGGGCTGTGTTGTTTGGTTTGGGGTTTTTTTTGTTTGTTTGTTAGGTTTTTTCTTCCAGTCAAAAGTACTGCAAAAGATTTATTTACTATGCCTTTATTTAAGCAAAAATATCTGATTTCCAACTTCCCCTTTGTTTTATCCTGAAGATAGTATTGGTAGACTGAAGGCTGAGAGGGAAAAATCCCAAATCCTTTTGCAGTTATTGTGAATTTTGTCTCTGACTTCAGAGAAGCCAAGATTCCTCCCTCAGTAGTCCCTTGTTCATAGATCACAGAGTCACCTTAGACCTTTTGGCCACAAAATTGCACTGGAAAATTTTATTTAGTTTTCTTCCCTTTCTTCTCTCCTTGCCCTGCTTCATTACCCTTCTTTTAATCACAGTTTAGAAGGGTGTAAGAGCAGAGTCAGTCATCAAGGACAGGGCTTGCAAGTTCAGAGAAGGGAGCACTGCCCTTTATCACAAATATATCTGTGGATTAAATGTAGTGGGATTCATACAAGTCTGTCAGGACAAGCTTAGTTCAGCCTGCCTCAGCCTTTTCGCTACTGGAAAACTTTCTTACAGTTCCCTCCACTTCCAGTTCCAGATATCCTATGAAACTAAAGCTGAGCTACCACACAGACACCAATGACTGCTGCACAGAACTCATTGCCAAAATGAAGGAGCAGAAGCATGCAAAGTAATCATCAAAGCAACTATGCATTTAAAATTTAGCCTGTTTTCTACTAACAAGCAGGAATAACATCCCATCTCACTTCCATCCAGAAGGCAGTAATATGCCAGCTTAACCTCCTAAGATTTCTTTTCAGCCATGAACCACAGAATGCTGAAACTGACATGAATTTTTCCTATTCCAAACTGAGTTTCACAAAGGGCAGCTGCAAGTCTTCTCCCACCCACACCCAGAGCAAGGTTCCCTGGTTTATGAAATGCCCATAACTAGTGAAGATGTTTTCATTCCTTCCTTCCCTGGCAAAGTCCCAGGTGCAAGCAGCAACAAGCACAGGAAGCCTGATACATAATCCCCTGAGCCTGACTCCAGCATTCTTTGCTCCTCACATGACAAATCAGATACTTGGTCAAAAGATCTCTGACAATGCTATTGTCCCTCCAATATCAAGGTATCCTGATTTTGTAGGGAAAAGCCAGAGCTGTTTGTTACTGCCTTATCTATTTGCCCTCAATTAGCTCTAGACATTTACTATATTAATCACCTGTCTTTGCTTCATTTCAATGTTTTCATCTCTAAATACAGAAAAATCTTTTCATAGACAGACACTTTCTCCAAACAAAGTTAACACCATTTTTTTATATGAAAATGAATCATACTGTGCCCAGTTTTCATAGAAATTTTGCCTTGACTGAATCTAAGGGAAGAAGCATTAACGACCCTCCAGTAACCCATCAGTTTCAGAGATTCTGAAATTATTAAACCTGAAGTGAGAGCAGGTTGAGAGTGTCAGCCTAACTCAAACTGCCCTATTTACCTGTGTCACCTTCTAAAAAAACCAGACACAGTTACACATTCTCATTTGAATTTGAAAGTACCATGCACCATGTTTTGTTTCTCAACCTTTTGTTCTCATTTCCCTCACCTCTCCTAGGTCCAAGTCTGCCCTTTTATTTTATTACACAGGACAATAACTTGGTCAAGAGAAAAACTGGACTCTAGTTCCAACTTTTCATTGTCCTTCTTAATGTCTTTAGGAAATCACTTTACCTCCCTTCCCCTCTGAGTCCAGTTTCACTCCCTACTTGCAAATAGAGAAAAGATCCTATCTTTCTGTCCATGTTTGCCTGATGCATCCTACTGGGATGTTGGTGGAAAGGGTAAAACAGCTGCTGTATAGTTCCAATAAATTATTATATCACCCTTAATCCATGCAGTGCTATTAATGTTGGGACAATATTGAATTAGTCAATGCTCCATTTGTATCCATGTTCTAATGAGGAGGGAACATTTTTATTTTTCTCATCTAGTTTGTGTGCACGAAATTTAAAGAAAAAAGCCCTAAACATACTCATTGCAATATGGAAAATTCAGTCAGGAATTTTATTAGGTCCTTTTCCAGGGAAAGGAGGTCACTGGTAATATATAACATATCATGAAGAAACACAAACAACTCACTAGGCTTCTTCCTCTCTTTTCTTCCCCAAGGGTTGATGATCACTCCACAGGCCATTTCAGTGTCTGTTTGTGTTGAAAAAATTGTGTATAACTGTGACCTAGATGAATAATATGGTAATGTTTTAACCCCAAATGTGATGCAGCATTGAAAACATCTGACAAGAGGCAGATGCCATAATGTTGATGCCACCACCACTGCAGCTGTGGGGGGCAGAAAGGCTGCTGTTTTCATTATTTAGTCAATTCATTAATAATAAAGGTGGAGAACAACTGGTCAACACCTTGTATGGTCACCTCCACGGTGAATTCTAATAAGCCAATATTGGATCAGTCTGTGGCTTTCAGCACTGCACAGTCAGGCCATCTAAATGTACCAGCTTCTGGCATGACTTCAGTAGTATTGTCTGCTGACAGAGGGGTGCTGCTGAGACAAGCATAACTGGAAGTGAGGGATAATGAAGATGCCCTGTTTTTAGGAGCTGTACCAGTTTCATGGGAAGTTTGTTTCTCCCAGGACAAAAGCTACTGCTGAATTGGCTAATAGGAGGAGGAGTATTACATGATGATGGATGTGTGAAAATGACACACCAAAACAAAACAGAACACCCCGTTTCTTCCCTAGGGCAGAGAGTGGAAGAACAAACCACATGTGACAATGTCAGTCATGTTTCTTAATGGACTGCTCTGGGACTTTCAGATACTAGACTGATGTGGACAGCATAAGAACCTGTTTGGGGCTGCACAGCATGGTAGGAAAACTGTGAAAACTTGGAGGTCATGATCCAGATTTTTAGAAGACAGACTGGAAAATCTCTATTTCATATTTTTTGCATGGTAATTTTTACCTGAATATCCTCTATGTGCTTTCTATAGAAAATTTGTGGAAAATGGTGGGATTTATGAGAAATGAGTCTTGAATTATTTAAACCTGAAAAAAAAATACAATTATTGTCATAATGTGTCATTTCTATATTTTCTAAATGAAAACTGAAGTGTCCTATTTAGTGATAATTTTCTTGTTTGGGATCTTAATAATTTTAATACTAACAATATAAAGAATTTAAGAGACAAAAAAATTATGCTGGAATTGTTGAAGTAAAAGTGTTGATTAACATCCAGACATTTTTTCATCAAAATTATTTTAGAACCCTTTTTATATTTCTGTTCTTATTCCCTATTTAATCTTATCTTGGTTAGGAAAATCGTTTCTTATCCTATTTGGCTCCAGACTCTCCATCCTTGTGCCTCTGTGAGATAATGTAGAAAGCCACTGTAAAGACAACTACATGGATTCTAAGGTATTTGAGGTCCTTTTTTATAGCAGAGCCATCCTCTACTATCATGTTTTGATATATTAGAGCAGTGCACTGCATTTAAAAGTAGCCTGAATATCTACCAGTTTGTTTGGACCAGGGTTTGGACAGCAAACCACAGAATAAAATGACTAAACAAAATCACACTCCAGGTTTTTCACAAACATGAGAAGAATTATCTAAAATTCATCTCTGCTTTTAATAAGGACACTGTGTACACAAGCATATACTGTCTTTTTACAGTGATATTTAAAATTTGAGGAAAATTCAGCATAAAACAGAAGACATATATAATATCTAACTGTACAATTTTCAAGTAGGAAAATCACAAAAGAAGACTCAGCCAAGGTTCAATTGATATGTAAAGTCAATAGTAAATAGTTTTATAGCAATTTCATATTGTTCTTTCATCTTGTTCTTCTACTCCTCAAACTCAAACCATGAATAAAAAATAAGGGACAAAAATGCAAACTGACAAGTGGTAAACAAATACAGTAAATAACAGAACACACATATCCAGGTGTCTGTGTGTTTTCAAGTCTCCTGAATAAGGCTTTTAAAGGGATGCAAAAAGTTAAAGTTTTAGAATAGTGTAGCACATGAGTTTCTGGACACAAAAAGGAGAAAGTGAAGAAAAAGCTGGATATTTGCAGTAAAGCGTTAACCACATTCCTTCCAATAAAAATTATCTAAAGGAAAATGTGTAAGAAACCAAGCTCAGAGATATAACTTGCCTTGAAATTGTAAAGGCTACATCTAAAAACATATACTATCTATTCAAAATGCACTGATTTTATCCACCACCTCGATGGTATTCGCAAACCCTTTTTCTCTTTTCTTCTGTCATTTTATTTTGCACTCATGGTTTTTCCCAGTCTTCAGTCCTCGATGAAGAAAAAAACAAAAATACTAAACCCCCCTCCTAAAAACTTACAAAGCTGAAAATGCCTATTCAACCACCTTCAGCCTTATATGAACCTTTCAGCAATTTACGGGAAGAATAAAGAGCCAGGCAATCTTTAAAGCATCTTAATTGTTCTCCAAGTGTAATAGAACCCTCAGGAGACATGACCCTAAGTTGGCTGTAAATCACACTGGGTTCCATGGACTATGCTGTTTCCCCCTGTCTATGGTACTTAGATGATATTGAAGTAGATTATTAAATTACATGCATATTTATTTTTCAAACAGACCTTGTAAGTTCATTTCTTTTTTTTCCTATCTTTTTCCAAAGAAATGTAGGAAGTGGATATGAAAATGGCAGGTGAGCAAATGGTTTCTTAGAAATGAAAAGGAGGAGAGAGAACAGTAATTAATCTACCATGGCTCTTACAATTTCTTTTTCCTAGAAGGCCTAGTCAATCAATCTTCTTCCAATCTGTCTACCATTACCCTTTAACCACCAGTATATCATCCATTCATCCACAAACTCATTTACCAGTGGTCTCCACTCCTTTCCTGAATTAAAACTCTGACAACCTGAAATGGTTCAAAATCTTCCTCCAAGTTATTCCAAACAGCTTCTCAGAAACCTCAGGCACACACCTATCCCCCAGGCTGAAACCACTGCTCTCCTCATTTAACCTTACCAGAGCTCAGCACCACACCCTTGGCTCTGGTCCGGCACCGCAACCACCTTCTCTGTCTCCAACACAAGAGCATTATCAGCCTGCTGTCCTCTAATACAAATAACCAACTCTCAGACTCAGATTTTTTTGTTTTGTTTTGTTTTGTGAGACAGTCCTTACTGAATTTAAAAGAATTTGTTTACTGTCAGCCCATAATACTGACTACAATTAGCACTGAAAAATCAGGAGCACATAGAAAAGAAAGAAAGAACTGAACATCCCAAACTTTTCTCCTGCAGGCAACAAAGAAAGCCACTCTACCAAAACTTGCCTCTCCTCTGCCTTACATTTGTAGCTATAAGGCAAAGGGTTTTTTTTTTGCCAGACAATAGATCCTTCCAGGGATGAATCAATTCCAGAGCTGAAAGTATTGGCCTGTTATACTACACCCAAAAACATACTAACAAGGTAAATGGCTGTCACTTAGTTTCGCAAACCCACAGTAATCATCTGCCCCTCTTCTACTCTGCACACAATACACATATCCTCTCTGTTCGCATCAGTAGCTTAAGCGGGATAGTAAGGCACCAACCAGCCAGACCTAGAACAATCAACCAGTCCCAGGCAAAAATAGTTGCGTTTATAAAGCTGTATGCAAATAGGTTTATGGACAAACCTGGGGCTAAATTCTTCATGCACACTCTTGCCTGTGGAAACATTTTCTAGGAAGCTGAGTTGAGATATGATGAAAATCCCGAGCATTAATTATATTTAAGAAGAGCTTTTCAACCTTCAGGTTGATCAAACATTGGAACCAGATACCCAGACTCAGTGTAGTGTAGTCTCCATCTTCAGAGCTGTAATAGGGTGGGTTCTACAGTTGCTGGAAAAGTGAGGCTGAGCACCGCAGAGAGTTCAGAAAAACAGTATCTTTATTAACAGAAGTGACCAAATAGTAGGAACTCAAAGAGAAGGGAGAGAGAAGGAGGGAGACTAAAGCACTAAGCCCAAATATGTTAAGCACCCCAGTCACCAGAGTTACTCATGTAAGGTTGTCTTACCAACTCAGAACACTCCCCTGAAGGCAGAGGCTACATCTTCTAGGCATTAGCAGGATTCAAGCATCCCTGCTGTCTTTTGGGGGAAAGAACCACCAACACCAAGAGCATGAGCCCTCTCACCTTTTATTGAGCCTGCTGAGACACCTGCCTGGGGAGATGAGGTCACCACCCCCCCCCAGGAAGAGGTTGCAGACCCTGCAGCTCTCTCCCTCTCTTCCTCTTTGCTCTCCCCCGCTCTGCTCTCCTCCCAAGGCTGTCAAACCAATAGGAGAGATTCAAGTAACTTTAGTTTATGCAAAGTCTGTCTTCAAGGACAAAGCCTTCACTGTATCAGCTTTTGTTCCCTAGAACTTGGCAGGAAAAGGATAAATCTTTTCACAGGTGGCATTAGCAAAAACACAGACCAAAATGTCAACAGTTTTAATTCCCAACACAGGACGTGTTCAAGCCTCAAACAGACATGGCTCTGGGCAACTTGTTCTAGTCGATCCTGCTCTGAAATGGGGTTTGGACTATCTGACCTCCAGTGATCCCTGCAAACCTCAACCACTCTGTTATTTTTGGTTCTGTGGATGACCTTTTTGCTGTCTTACCTTAGTACTTTCTCAAGGGCAAATACATCTGCCACGAGGACAGACCATAGCTCTATGTATATGTAGTCTCTCCCTCTGTTACTGTGATGGTCAAAAGCAACCAGTGTAAGACAAAGACATCAGAGGTGTTTCTTTAAAGATCCTTGATTTTGAATGTTGAAAGGGCAGATGGAGGCTGAAGGAGACAGGGAAAGGTTCAAGATGCTGTTGGTTCCTGAGTCTTATTAGCTCATGTCCAATTTTGAGATCTACACTACGGCATGGAAGAAAGCTGTGATTCCATCTGTGCAGTGCACAGCTGAAGCAGTCAGGCACTGCAAAACCTTAAGTAAGTTAACAACATCCTGAAATTGACACCTCTTAAGGTGCCTTGCTCTCTCAGCAACTCCAAAGGTAAATCTAAGGTAAATTAATTCAATCCCTAAGACAGTTGCTTTACCGAATTGCCTAAAGGCACTTGTGTAATGTGAACTGATAGGTGGCACAAATCCTCCTAAAGCTTCCTTAGGATGCTCAATTGCCACACCACACCAATGCAATGCTTGCTTTAATGCTACAACTTTGGCATCCCATTTGAGGAAAACAGTATTCCCCTTACAGACTCACAAACCAAGTGGGTTATATAGTATTAAAAAGTTTTTTCTACAAGGAAAACAGAAGGGTGGGTGATGAAAAATAAGTCCTGAAGAAGAATAAAGCACCCACGGGGATTTCCTTAGCAAAGATTAAATGCCAGAGATTCAGTCAACACTAAGAACAACTATGGAGCAGTATGTCTGCAATTCCCTTAAAAGTTCAGTAATGCCTGTTACCACTTTAATATTAGAATTAATTGAAGAAAATTGAGAAACCAACTCAGATTTGACCTCTGGATATTCTCCTCAATAAGTCCAGTGTAGCCCAAATATATATAAACCAAGGAAAATTATTAACCCACTAGGTGCTATCTTAACATATGCCACATACAAAACAAATATCCTACAGTTTCAAGGCAGTTCATTTTGGTCCTAGAAAGCATGTTATGTACCTCACTTCCCAGGAAGACAATGCTGTTCTCTGACATGAGGTTACAGTACAGATGGAGTGCTGGTTGATTGCATAATGGTCTGGTGTTGGAGAATTCAAACATAAGCTCTCTTTATAGATTGGAAACACCTGTCTTGCACCATTTCCAGGTTTGTTGTCACTCATAATATTTGAGGGAATGCTTCATGAACCAATAATGCATCTATGCTGAAAATGTTCCACAGGAGCTGTCAACCATCCTATTAGCACACTCACTGACACTGGCCGCAGCCGAATCTCTTTAAACATGCCAGTCTTAAAATAAAAAAAAATAGTTTTATTGAAGGATGTACTTGGCATTTTTCAATATTAAAATAATGAATAAACAATGGCATGTTTTCTGTTAAAAATTTAAAGTGCAACTGTATCTACTTGGAATCACTTTGCAGACATGCATTAATTCATTTGGATACAACATCTGAATATCTCTGAACTTGTCAATAATGTACATTTCTTAGTGAATAGTGAATTATAGCATTCTATATTTTCAGTTGCTAATGACCATTAAAGGTCCTGTAGTTACATATTTTACATAAAAATTAAAAACAGGTGGATTTCCCCCCCCTAAATTTAAGCTTATTTCTACCTTGTCTTTCATTCTCCAGAATATGGAGTTCTGAAGTGTCCAAGGCACACCTTTCAGCTTCTAATCAGGCTAAACTTATATGATGTAAGAAATGCAACCTGAGGACCTTTAAGATTCTGCACTGTAATCTATGCCCCTTTCTTGGTGCTGTGTTATCTAAAGTAATGTCTAAAAATACTATCACTTAACTGTTTTTGTTAGTAAGTTACTGGGAACAGAACTTTGAAGATGAAGCATTTGTGACCGATCTCAGAGGAAAGGATGGGAACTCATAGGCCACTCACCAAGCAATATCTGTTTCCTGACCTAATCAGTCTTACCCTTGCTATTCCTCATCCATTATACCAAAGATGTGCTTCTGTCATGGAGAGTCATGATCAATGCTGGAAAAGCTGTATTTAATCAATTTTGTATTCAGTAAGATAAGAGGTTTGAATAATCTGAGCAAGGTTTGGTAGGAAATTATATTTCATTCCCAAATAATCTTCTTATATTAATTGTTATTTAAACAAAAATTATTAATGTGATACCATCACATAAAGATAATTTTTTTGGGTGTCTACCCTGTGTAAGGCACAGAAGATAATTCTTTGATTATACTTCTCAAGCTTTGGGAGTACACTGAAGTATGTAGACTTCAGGAATACACTGCAAGAGATTTTTACCCATGAAGAATTTTGAAAGGAAATGTTTGTTTATTTAAGAGCAGGCAGAAGGGGAACATAATACATTTGTTTTATTCCTTAATTCAGTTTATCTTTTATTCCTAGTTTAAATCAATCACAAGGCATTGTCATCTACAGGGCTTGTCCCACCTAAAACAAACCTCCCACTCCAACATCTGGAAACACTAGGTGCCAACCTGTCCTTTTCCTGGTCTTCAGTAGCAGCAAAGGTAGCAGAATCCTTGCTGTAAATTTGACCCTCTCTCAGCCTACGTTATCCAGAACAGGAGATGGGAACAAAGTAAGCATCCCTTTTTTGCAAGAGTGGAGATGGGTCTTGAATGTTAGGACAAAATCCCCAAATCCAACAAACTTTAATCTGATGGCATGCCATAATACGCCTCATACTTATGGTTTACAGACTTCCTTACTGGGAGCCTTTCAGACCAAATCACAACTAGAGATAGCATAGGCATAGCTGACTATACATCATTGATGATCTTGGACAGGGAAATCTCTTGTGACTCACAAGAGATGTGGATCTGGATTTCAGTGGTGATTTTACAATCCTGACTCAAGATGAATACTGAAAATCATGATTATCTTTTATGGGGGAAAAAGGAATTTCTTCTGTCAAAGTGCTTTACTTTAAAAATCTAAAAGGTTCAATTACTCTTGATGTAAAATAATTCTGTAATTCGTATTATTTACTAAGCACACATTCAGGGAAGCTGCAATGTATGTTAGAAAATACAGAACATGATTAACTTAAAATTCTTTTCCCAAAATTTTTCAAGTCAAATTGTTTATCAAAACTGCATCTTTCCCAAGAACAGTATTTGATTCAAGCAAATGTTATTAGTTAAAGTGTGTAATTAGTAAATTAACAGTCACAGCTAATCATCACAGAATATAGAATTGCAATGGATTCAGTGACAAGGCAGTAAGTTTTTTTCCCTAGGATTCATATGGCCTACTCCTATGTACAGCACACATGTGGAGGTCTAGATATCATGGACTACTGAGGCTTCCAAGTATTCAAAGTAGAACATTCAACCTGACTAGAGTGATGTTGTTTTGGCAAGTATCTACTTTTTCTGGTGGTATTGCTAATATCTTGCCTAGATTTAGCTTGAGATAAATCTGTTCATGAGCACTGGTCTCATTCAGGTCCTGGGACAGTGAGGAGACAATGATATCGCAAGCATTAAGCATTCTTATATGCACCAAATACTTCTCTGCCTGTAGCAGATATTCAAATGTATCCTTTCAATAATACCTTTCCTCCCAGTACTCTCAAAATATTTTGCAAACTGTTATTATGATACCACTGAGATGAAAACCCTTTTTCAGCTTTGAAGAACTTATGATATGTTTCATGAAATGTTTCCATCTTTAAGGGAGGGGATGACCTTTGTTTTGTAGACTTTCTCTGCCTTGCAAGGATTAAGAACTGATTTGGTCCCACTGGCATTTAAAGGAGCAGATAGACCTATTCCCAGCTCACTAAACAATCCATTGAGAATTCCAAATAGTTACAGTTGGCCAACTTTTCCCCTCAACCACCACCTTCCTGCATCCTGAGCAATGGTGGAAACAGGCTCCTGTAACACCAGCCTTTTCCGATGCCTCTTTACATTAAGACAGGTCAGATGGGGTCACTGGTCTTTGATCTGCTCTATTTCCTCATTCCTGCTTGAAACTACACAACTTTCTCGCATTCCCATAACTCATGACAATGAAAGAAGCAGCTGTCTGCTCCACTTTCTAACTAACAACTTCTTTTCAGAGTGGAAGGGAAAACCAGCTTTATTTTAATGCAAGATTTTCTGTCAGAAGACAAGCACTAATTACTTCATGTGGTGCTCGTCTCCCCTCTTACTCCAGGAATACCTACAACCACCTCTATTTTCCTTTTGCCTGTTTTTACCCCTCTTCATTTCTGTGCAAGAGCAAGAAGCAGAACTTTGCTACCTCTGTGATTATTAGCGGCCCTGAGTTCATACTGATTAGTCCCAGTGGCACAGGGTTAATGAGTTAAGTGTGCTTATTCAATTAAGTCACCTCTTTGTTTTAACTCACATAAATTTTAACCTGATCCCTTCAAAATTACCTTTGGCACTATTCAGTAATAGAATAAATTGAATAAATTGAATCAAAAGAAAAATGAAAGCCTTCTTAGTTCTTAAGTGCGAGTGTACTTGATTTGCCCTCAGCAAAATAAATGGATAGAAAGTTTAGTAGAGCTGTTTAGATTCTGAGTTGATACACATTTTACATCATGGGACATGGGCAAACTGGCATCCTTTTGGGTCCTAACCTAATGTTTGGAAGTATTTGGCACTCTTACAAATGTAGGTTGTTTTTAGTGAAAGTTACTCAGTTATTTATTTTCCTCAAAATGCCCTTGGACTACACATTACAGCAACCACTTCAGTGCATCAACTTGAACAGAGGATGAATGAGTTGTTTCACTCATAATACTGGAGCATCTTTTCTAACACAGTTACAGAATACAGCATTTTACTTCCCACAAAGTTCCATTTTTGGGAACATAAAACAGTTGTGGATATCACACTGCAGAGTGGAAGATGGACTGGTGGCTACAGTTAAGGCACTGCAAGATGTAGTGGAACAGTGAAACATAAAGATCTTTTCATCTGTAAATAAGATGTTGAAAGAGAAGTCACTAGATCCAAGTCCATATTTTCCTGCAATGAGTATTTGTCATACTAAGAAGGTATTTGATTTTGAATGCTGATTATCACTGAGAAGCACCATATTTGAATATCTCTGATTAAATGAAGGACTTTCATAATGGCATTACTAATTAAATTTGTATACACACTGGCTGCCCTTAAAAATACCCTCTTAAGGTAAGATTCACCTCATCTAACATTAATCATTTAAAAATTAGGCATCCAGTCTAAGCCAATTATCTCAGCTGCTTCTGTATTCAGTGAAAAGAGACAGACACCTCCAGAGCATGATTCATCCCAACAGTCTTAGAAGAGGATGAATCTCTTGGTGATTTGTTTCACTTATATCATGATGTCAGCAAGCACAACTAGATGAAATTACTTCTGTCCTGAGTACAACTGAGAAGCTGTATGAAGAGAAAAATAGAACAAAAAATAAAAACCACAGAAAAACCACTAAATGAATCAACAGAATCTTTCCAGTAATGCCATATGAAGTGAAGTTTTTTACAAAAATTATTGTGATGTTATTAATCCATCTGGTTTTCTTCATATAACAATGATATTGTCCTTAAAACTGATAATACTTTGATTATATTCAGTGGCATACGGAATGGCCCCATCTGAAGAAAAAGGAAGTTATTGTACCAAGAAACTTTTAGCAGAATAGCAGCTTCAAACTCCCTGCATTAGAATGATTTGAATCCATTCTCTCAGGGGTGATTGCTACCAAAATTTCTATTGGACTGCAATAAGTACACCTTTAAAAATGCCTCATATATTTTGATATTTCCTTTAATATTTGTAGCTAAATTTCCAATTGGAGCATACTCATTTTAGTTGGAAACATTAGGAAACCTTATTGCTTGGTGACTTGCTGCTGTTGGTAATGTCACAGTAAGGGATATTTCCCTGATTCACTCCCTACTCTGCACAAAACCAGCTTTTCTTCTTGTTTGTGTTCTTTTGCCTTTAAATCAACCTGTAACTTCTCTTAGGGAAAATTCATAAAAAGATATTTCACATTAAGTGTTTCAAGGGGCAAAAGAGAGTTGTGCGTCTTGTCAAAGACATAAAATAAAAATGTAAATTAATTTTCATTAGGGTGCTGCACAGAACAAACTCAAATTAAAATAGTCCTAGAGATCACTTACTTGTTTGGCAGTTAAGTCTGGCCTAGAACTGATTGCTGAACTATCTCCTAGAAATGTGATCTTCAAACTTCATCTTATTCACACAGAGACCTTGGCAGCACAAACAGGCAGTACATCACTCCAGCTGTATCTCTGCTGCTTTGGCCTCTGGTTCTGAATTACAACATCTATCACATTCTGGCTTTTGCTTGCCAAGCTTTTAAAGGTGTGCTCTTGCTCACTGTACCTTATGAACAGCTTTCCTTTCCATCATTGGGCCTGCTTTTGAAGTTTACTGATATTGACTTATAAAATATTCTTTCTCTGCATGCCTACCACTCTGACTACCGTGTAACTGAGACATGTATGCATATCGCAAGTGTCAAGTCCCAGTGTGAAAGTGCTTTGTCTTGCTCATGTGGAGTGTGGAAACTTCTGCCCATAAATATCTGAACCTCATATGCTTTTAAAACTAGACACAACATACATCCTTTGGTTAAGATCTATTTATAATTAATAGCCTGGCATGGACTGGCAGATTCTTCACTGAAAAGACTATAGACATAAACTCTATGTATATATGTGTATATATATATATCTGGAGACATGCTCTATTCTTCTTTTTCAGTTTTAATACCATCATATATTTGTTTTTAAATTATGTTTTGCTCTGAATTTTTATTTTATAATAAATTGATGAATTTTGCATGTCGACAGAACTGGCCTCAAAGTCACATTCTCACTCTTTAGCAATCTGATCATGAAGATAAACCTGTAGCTTTCAGGACTCTGTCCCTGGTTTTGTTGCGTATTATTCTGTTGCAGTTTGACCTCAGCCAGCAGCCAAGCCCCACACAACCACTCACTCACCAGTGGGATCAAGGAGAGAATCAGAAGGGTAAAAGCTGGAAAACTCATGGGTTGAGATAAAGACAGTTTAATAGAGAAAGCAAAAGCCATGCACACAAGCAAAGAAAAACAAGAAATTAATTCATTGTTTTCCATGGGTAGGCAGGTGTTCAGTCATCTCCAGGAAAGCAGGGCCCCATCACAGAGTTACTTAGGAAGACAAATGCCTTCACTAAAAACATCCCCCCTTCTTCCATCTGCCACTTCATAAACTTTATATACCATGTTATGTGGTCTGGAATATTGCTTTGGTCAGTTTGGGTCAACTCTCCAGCTATGTCTCCTCCTAGCCTCCCATGCACCCTGAGCTTCCTTGCCAGCATGGCAGTATGAAAAGCAGAAAAGCCCTTGGCTCTGTGCAAACACTGATCAGCAAAACCAAAAACATCTCTGTATTATCAACCCTGTGTTCAGCATAAATCCAAAACATAGACCCATACTAGCCACTGTAAAGAAAATTAACTGTAGCCCAGCCAAAACCAGCACATATACAAAATGTTGAAAATCACTGAAATTAAATAACCTGTTGACTACTCAAAAATTATCTTTTTTTTTCTTTCCAAAATCTAATGTTGACAATAAGGCATTTATATGTACTATGCGATAATTTAAACAATAATTAGGAAGAGCTAAGATCCAGGTCTGAGAGAAAATGTTGTAGTCAACAATCCTGCATATACTTATCCATTGATATACAGCTGTTTGCCATGAGAGGATTTGTCACTACTACTGTGTCTGGGCATACTGCCCAGTTCTCTCTTCTGGGGTTTGTCCTGGGGCTCCACAACTGGGAATTACTCAGAAGGAACAACCTCCTTCCTCATCCTCCCTTGAAAGGAAACACATAGGTGTACTCCACATGGGAACCACAACACTGTTTGTAGATGTCTTAATCTAGACTGTGGGGAGCCCAATCTGCACCTTGCCTTACATCAGATGGCCTGTTGACACACAATTTAGGATTCCTGGAAGGTAGTAGGCTGTTTAATAAGGTTGGCAGGGTGTTCATATCTGCTTTGAGTATTATAAACAATGGACAAAACCAGACAAAATTGTGAGGCTCATGATCCAGTATACCGCAAGAAAGCAGTGGAGCTATGATACACCATGAATGGTAAGCCATGTGACACGCTGTGTATAAGATTCAGTACAAAGGTTTTCTCTTTTCCTAACTATTTGGTAACTGTAAATGCAGTTATTTTAATTTAAAGTAGACATTATTTTACACCTATCACAGCCTTTAATGTGATTTTGGGAAAGGACAAGCACTAAACCCACTGTATGAGGCAAGAGTTACTGGAGCAGGCAGTTGGGAACTCACTCAAACAAAGACAATTAGTCGAACACATATTGAAAAGGTATTGAGACTCCTCTAGACCTTTTCTTTAGTCAATTGGGATATAAATCTTTGATACACATATCAGGAAAGATCTCATTTGTGAGATAGCCAAATAGCTATAAACAAAACATGTCTTTTAGTGCAAGTGCTGCTTGTCTTTAATAAACTATTGGATGTGTATTCAGAATGATATTTTTAATATCATTTTCTGACTGTTTTCAATGTGATTATATAAAGAGAAAAACATATTGGTCGGAATGGAGTGCAAACCAACAGTGGTTAGAGAAAACATCTTAGGAGCATGCAAGAGACAGGAAATCTACAGAACAGATTCTAAGATCCTAGTAGAAATAGTCACCAATTACACCTAGAGCTTCTGACTCAAACTCTAAACACCTCTATGAGTCTTTTAAAAGAGGAAGGATTGAGAAAATAATTTTGGACCTTTCAGTGAGACAAAGGAGTGTATCTACTCTCACTGCCCTCTTCCAGAAGCGCGCAGCAAGGCATCTGTGGGAAAATAGGAGATTTGAGATCTTTATAGCTTACCCTTCTCCAGAGAGGAAGCAAAGAGGGAGACTGGATCAAGGAAATGTTTAATGAAGAAAACACCCACAAAGCAAGTGGAATTAGAGGCTGCTTGACCATTGAGCTAAAGAAGGTGTATGACTTCATTTAGTTATTCATTAGATGCAAAATAAATGAGGTCTTTAAATTACATCAGTGTAGAAAAGGAACGTTGATTACAAATGGTGAGTTCATAGATAATAATACTGGAACTTTATTTTATACTTTTGAAATCACAAAGCCTTTGAAATAAAAGGTTAAATTCAGTCCCTGGAGAATGGAAAGTATAACATATGCAAGCTGATATACACCCAATTAAGCCACCTCTATACACACAAATTATTTGAAGAGAACTGTGGAAAAGTCTACTTCAACAATGGCAAAAATGTGCTGCATATTTATATTGAAAAAAGAATCGCTGAATTACAGCAGCATAGAAAGATGGAAGATATCACAGAAGTTCTCTCTCACACAGCTCTTTGTTGCATGCTTTGGGAAGGGGGAAACTTATGGCATCATTATTGTTATTATAAGCATCATTACTGCCACTTTTCCCTTTTGACAGGACATGGTGATGTATTACTTTACTTTATCACAGTTTATGTTATTGCATAAATGATACAAATTACAAAGTTTGGAGAGCACATGTATTCCGAGAAAGTGCCAAACAAACCTTAAATCATAAAATAATCTGGGGACTTGAAAAGAATTGTGAATTAAATAGCTTTGTACAGCTCAAACATATGACGGTACTTTTGGATTGTTCACTTTCTGGCTGTAGCATCAAGCACTAGAAAGGAAGTAACATCTAAGGCAATGCATAAAAGAGACCTCTCACCTAATTTTCTCCTCTGTTAATCATAGAATCATGGAGAGATTTGTGTTGAAAAAGACCTTAAAGATCATCTAGTTCTAACCCCTTTACCACGAGCAGGGTCACCTTTCACTAGAGGTGAAAGCACTTATGTACTTGTTCATTATTGTTTATTTAGACCTTATATATTTATACCTATATAGCAAGAGGGTCCTGGCAGAGATCACATTGGCATTTTAGTGAAAAAAAAAAAAAGAAAAGAAAAAAGAAAAAAGAAAAGATTCCTGTCTTACCTAATCCAAATATACAGTGAAAGCCAACAGGTAGATACAATGTGAAAGGAGGAGAAGGAAGGTGACAGTGACGATTATTGTAGTAAACAGTAATCAGCAATTACCTAGTCATTGTTTAGCCTTCTATGTAAAGCATAATACAGCTGCAAGGCTTCTAATAGTTATCTTTAGATATCTCTTTATTTTCTGCATAGTAGCAGTGTTCTTTACAGCTATTGGAAAAATTGTTTTCCCCAGTGGAGAACCATAGAAAATATAATTTTCTGTATGAAAAAATATAAAAGTAATTCACATATTTCAACATATTAGGGCCTGAAAAGGCCAAGCTGATCATCTAGTCTGACCTCTCATACATTTCAGGCAATCTCTTTTCTTTAGTTATCTTTTTATTAATCAAAATAACCTATTTTAATTAGTGCAGAGAGTCATCTTGCCTTGATCCAGAAAAAAATGGTATATGAAGTATCCTTCCTTTACTTTTGCTGGATTTTATTCTTGCTAGCTACCCTGACTGCTAAATATTTTGCTATCTTCCTAGTTTCAGTTTATCTGGCTTCACTTTGCTAGTCATTAATTGCAGTTATGGTCTACTCTGCTAGATTTAAATGTTCATTGACAGCGGGAATCCTCTTCCAGTAAGGTAATTCAGGTCAGTTCTCAAACAGCTTTTAGATAAATAAAGTTTCTCAGTTTAAAACACTTCTCTCATCTTCAGGATAAATTTTCTTTCTTTTTTAATATCTTCTCAGTCTTTGGACATCTTTTCCCCCAACAGTGACACAAGAACATATAGGGGGAGCCCCTTATACCGAGCTGGGCTGTGGACTGACGGTCAGAAGAGCTCAGGCACAGCAGACATCAGAAGGCTTGATCAGAAGGCTCATAATTTAGAGAGTTTATTCAATATAGATGAACAGACAGTTCTCATAGCTCATAGTTGAAGAAGATAGTTCCTAGAAGTTCCTATTACATCAGTAGGTCTAGATCTAACTAACTCTCACACGGTAATAACCACACCTTTTATGCATTCTCACATCCAACATGCTATCACATAATTGGTTAACCAATTCACCTTACACACACCACAGCCTCTTATTGGTCACAAGGCACCACATATACTCCAGGTAGCTCTGTTCTCTTTAAGGTAGAACTACAAACAGCTTTCCTTAAGGGATGCACTCACACTCACCCCTACAAGAACAGGATACAATATTCCAGGATCATTTCCGCCAATGTGTTAGACAGACACAAAAACACTTCCCTTTGCCGTGCTCTGTACCTGGTTTGTTGCTTATATGCCAAGGAGGGTCTTACCCTTTTTGCAATGGTATCATATATGCAATTTTATTTGCTTTTCCAGTCTGACTCTTGTATCTCTTCCTGAGAAACTAGTCAGATTACACTATTCATTTTTCAGCATGATTTTGCTTGTTCTAGATTACAGCACTCTTTGCTACATTAAATTCCACATCACTTGAATAAACCCACCTTGCTTTGTCCTCTCCTGATTATTATGGCAAATGCTGCCACTTTTCTCAGCAGTAATTTATTTTACAGAATCACAGAATTTTGGGGTTGGACGGAACCTCTGGAGATTATTTAGTCCAACCTCCTTGCTAACACAGGTTCCCCTACAGCACGTGGCAAACGATAATGTCTGGACAGATTGTGAGTATCTCCAAAGAAGCAAAAATCCACAGCTTCTCTGGGCAGCCTGTTCAGTACTCTGCATCCTCATAGTAACAAAGTCTTTCCTGATATCCAGATGGAACTTTCTGTGTTTCAGTTTGTTCATGTTGCCCCTTGTTCAGTCACTAGGTACCACTGAAAAGAGTCTGGCTTCATCCTCTTGGCACCTGTCTTTAAGATATTTGCATGCACTGTTAAGATCCTCTCTCAGTCATCTTTTCTCCAGGTCAAGCAGACCCAGCTACCTTCACCTTTCCTCATAAGAAAGATGCTCCAATCCTCTCATCATCATCGCACCTCTCCACTGCACCCTCTCCAGTAGTTCCTTGTCTTTCTTGAACTGAGGAGCCCAGGATTGGACACAGTACTCCAGGTGCAGCCTCACCAGGGCAGAGTAGAGGAAAAGGTTTACTTCCCTTGACCTGCTGGACACCTAATGCACCCTAGGATATAATTTTCTTTATTTCCAGGTCATTGATAAAAATATTAATAACTTTATACTTATAGACATCATCTTGAATAAATATTAGAAATCATTTGATGTTTCACATTAACACCTAGCCTGTCAGATCTCTCAATACACCACTTTTAGTATGTTCAATATCTACTCAATTTGCACGGAATTGTTGGCAATCCCATTATTCCATTTTTCAATCCAATATTTAATTTCAAAAATAGTATATCCAAATCATATCAGGCAACAGTAGTACACAATTTCCCTTGGATTTACTTATTCAAACATAAAGAAAGCATATAAACAACATGGATCCAAATAAGGTCTCCAAGATGATACACACAAAGTATGTCACTTTGACAGTGTGAACTTAAAATGAACAAAAACATAGATTGTTTCTTTTGAAGCAAAAATGAGCAAAACAACAAATGGATAGTGATTATGTGGCTAAACACACCACAGCTATCAGGGGAAGATGTCAGGAACTTCTCAGTGAGTGAGGAAGAGCTGAAGCTGAAAGCCTCAGAAGCTGATTTTCTCAGATTTTCTAAAAATGCAACTACAATGTACTGTGTTTAAATATTTTGGACTAGTAGCTACAATTTTCTGACTTCTGCATTTATTTGTCTGAAGAAGACAGGTGCTGGAAAAGCAGAAAGGTTGAATATAACTGTTTCTGCTGAGTTTTGTACTCTGTACTGAGGTCCTGCCACGAACAGATTCCAGCAGGGAACTAACATTTCAGTACCAAGACTTAAGACCTGATTCAAGTTACAGTCCAGTCTACTACAGAATGAAATCAGTTGCACTTCACACTTCTGCAACCTCCTCTCATCTACAGAGATCACAACCCTATCCTCTTTTATTCCTTTTGGGGGGTTTGAGAGGAGGAATAACGGAGCTTTTCCAGGCCCTCTATCTATGTGTATATATCTCTTGCTTTCCTTGTTTTTCTCTGAACCAAGAGGAAAAGTCTTTCTATTGAAATGCTAATGGAGAAACTAACTGTATAATAAGACTGTATCCCCTTTGGGCCTACATGTAATTTACACATAAAATGAAATTGCACATGGCCTTGTTTCACAGCATATTTGTTTAATTATCTTTCTTAAAAGCTTTTTTCAATTAATTTTCAATATTTAAAAAAGGAATAAAAATGCCGATTTATCTGTGTACCTGATAATTAAGTACAGTTTGGGGAATAATTACATTATCTAATAGCAGAAATTTGTCCAGCTCTAATGACTGGCATCTTTTGACAGTTCTGCTTGCTTTCTTATCCTCCAACTACTCTAATTCAAAAGAAGCTTACATTCTGGAAGTGTCAAACAGTCCTTGCCCATGACACCAGACACTGAGTACTTGACCAAAAGGGCTCTGCCTTTCCTGACAATAAGTCAGGAAACAGTGGACAGATGTAGGTTACTTTGAATGTCTCCAAAATGGCCATTTGTACAGTTCTGCTATATATAAGTAAAAGTGGAACAAATAGAGCTAAGAAAGTTTTAAGTTTTTGAAAAGCTCTCACTGACTTTGAGAAACCATAGTCTGACATGCTGTGTTGAATTCTGATGATCTTTTTCCAAGAGCACTGGAACACCTTTGTTCAATTCCAGTGTGAACAGATGTGGACCAGAGCTATTTAAGAGCTAATCATATGGCAGCATACTGGGGGAAGAAAAACAAAAAAAAAAGAAAGTTGTTTAGCATAGTCAAAAAAGTACCCAGAAAGAGAGAATTATTGTCTGAAAATGCATGTGACAGGGATTAGCACCAAAGATGAAAGACTCTAAAGCAAATTCTGTGCCAAAACCAGCCTGCTGAGTTTTCCACTGAGGAGGCAAGGAACAGGTCTTTGTAAGTGGCCATTACAGCTTGGTACAGTCCCGTGAAGGGACTGAGGAAGTGTTCTCCTGTAGGTAAAATAGCTGACTCTGCATGGTCCCAAGTTGCTACTTTGCATCATTCACTATAAATGGGAAGCCTCAGTTCTCAGATACAGCTGGAGCAACCTAATTTGAACTAAAGGGATACTGGAAATAGGATGAGAAAAAGAAGCAGCTTTGTGTTTTGAGGTAAATAAATGAAATTACCCAATTGATGACTGGACATAGCTAATATTGACTACTATTCTCATACTGCAGGCCAGAACAAGAAGCATTGGTTCATCAAGAACTCAGAGCCTTCCTTTAAGTCACAGTGTGGAACAGGCAGTAGTAAAAGGGACTGTGCACTGCTGTGGGCTTCTCTGCCACCGAAAAAGCTGGAACATTGTGTTATGGGATAGAGATAAAATATCAAAGATCTTTTCCATCTCTATAAATGTAATTGCTCCTGTACTGCTTACCTACAGAACAATTATGCTGGAGTGTTGGAACTGTTTTGTCATTTAACAGATTTTGTAAAGAGCTGACAGAAAGTTTCACCTAACTTCATTTAAGGAGAAGATTTTCTACCTATATGAGCTGTGATGCTCTGTTCTGCAGCTGAACTGGAGGCAGTAAGATGAAAAGCAGTCGTGTCATGCATTTTGCCAATCTCAGGGCTGAGTAAGAGCTGATTTGTACAATCAGAATGGTAGAGGAAGACATATAAAGGAAACATTAATGAAAATTCTTCTCAGTTTTTCCAATGCCATCATTATTAGTCACCAGTTTTAGTCTCTGTTGCTGACTCATGTTAGGAATGCAAGGGGGACAAATGGAGCTTAATCTCAAGTACTTGCTAGCTGCCAGAGGAGGTAAAGATCAGGTTTTATTCAAACTGCAAACATCTCAAGGCAAATCTTGGTTTCTCAGCTAATGCTCTCCATTCCCCAGCAATACAATGCTTCTCTCAGCCTGCAGCCCTGGTAGAAGAAACAGTAGCAAAATGAAAGTTGAGAAACAACCTTACCAGCCTTATTTAAACTTTTTTTTGTACTTCCTCCTACTTCATTCTCTGCTTCTGGTTTATATCACCTCATCTTGCAGTTAATTAGGCTGATGCTGACAATGAGGCTTGTTAACACTTTCCTTTCAGAAAGCTTGTTCTTCAATTAAGCTGCCTGCCCCATTCCAGACAGACAGAAGATAAAGTGACTGCTTCCTGTGTTTAGTCCAAACAGCATCTGCAGGGACACCTGGCAGCAAAGCCTAGAGCTTTTAACTCCTGACCTGTCAAGGCACTTTAGCAAACTGGACAATAAAAAAGCAGCTCAATTTGTAGTCAAACTAGGAACTTTTTTTTACTTTTGTGTGTGTGCATGTGTGTGTGTTTGGGTGTTTTTGTCGGTCTTCTTTTTGTTTGTTTCTTTTTAAAAGAATTAAAGTTCCAGCTAGCTACCTTGTAGGAGTCACAAAACTGCCTGTTCAAAGTATATTATAGAAATTGCTTGGAATCCAGTGGACTTTAAGTACCTGACAACTTAGGCATGTAACTACAAATTTAGCTACCTACATATGTGGAAAATTTTGCTTGGAATGCTTTCTGTGCAACTGAACACTCATAGCCTATGCTCAGCTGTTGGACCTGAAAGACCAGTTACATTTATTTCTTTTAACATATACATTTTTCTTTATTACATATAAGATAGTTCAGTCATGAATCTAAGGTTTCTATTGCACCCAAAAAAAACCCCTGTGCAAATCTGGGGTCCCTTTTCTGTCCCAAGAACCAACACTTATTATTTTATGCTTTAAGGAATGGCATTATAGACTCCAGAAGCAGTAATCATGAAAGGTTGAACTAAATGATTAACTGTATATTATGTTGCTTCCCTTGCTCATCCTGGAATGGAAACTCTGTGTGATTACAGTTGCAGTACAACTAAAGTGCAATAAAACTTGACGTATGTCATATATGCAATTCCATCACAAATCATTTGCTTTTTTGCTTTGCATAAGGTCTCACTGGCTAAGGTATTAATTCTGATTACAGCTGTTCTCTATACAGTCAACAACATATTTACCCTCACAAGCTTACACTGTGTTGTCTCTGTGCTGATTGCTCTCAGTTAAATGGATACATGAATTCTGGCTTGCACCAGTATAGGAATATAAAGTATATGATGATGGCGTGAACTTGAGAAGTGTTTCATAGCCAGCGGGCAGTGAACTTTAGCTGGGCCAAAGAATGCACCCAGACTGGGGCCATGGCACCCAAACTGCTCTAAGGGGAATACTGTACATCACATGGCTTGATTTTCAGGTGTGTTTCTACTTGCAAATATTAACAGTAATAATCAATGGAATCCATGATTGCTGGTGGCTTAAAAGGGGATCTGTAGACTGAGTGGTCATGAGGAGTGACTGGGTTTTTATTATAACTCTACAGTCTATAGCTTATCAGCAAATTAGCTAGATGTCCAATGATACCTGTCAAACACAGAAGAGTTTAACTGCATTCTTATACTGCTATCCATTCTATAAAGTTAACAAGATTACTATTCCTGCTAGAGGTCAAGCTTTCAGAAATAAAAGAATTTCTGAAAAAAATCTATAAAAATACTTATTCTTCAAGTCAATCAAAGTTTAGCAATGTTTATTTTATTCCTTACCATACTTCCCTCTTATGTGGGGGGGGCATTTATTATGGAAATAATTACAGAAGCTATTGATAACACTAACATATAAACTTCAGGTTTTTTCCATGCTGCTGGAGATTTTATGGTTCACTTTCACAAAGGCTTAATTGAAGAACACTGCTGAGGAAGACAAAATAGACACTCCTTAGCTTGGTTTGATGAGTTGAAGCTTCAGTAATTCTTTTGTGGAATACTAACAATAGTAAGAATACAATTTTTAAATTTATGAACATCTACTCCGCTGTCTCCCAGTGGGTTAGCTCCAAGTTATGTTTGGTTGAAGATGATGGTATAATCCCGACTTCTGTTAAAAGTAAAAAATTAATGTCTCTTTTGACTCCTACAGATATGCAGTGTCAAATGTCCATCTAAATGACATTGACTTCATTAGCTTCCAAAAAAATTAAATTTCCTCCAAAGCTGACTCTGTCTTAACACCTCTGTAATTTAACTTTGCTCTTTAAGAATTCAAACACTGCTGACAAGTTTCAGTGGACACTGTGGGCAACTTTTGACTTTGGTAACATATAGTTAATATGGTATAGAGAAAAAATAGGCATATACTCCCTGGCATCAAACAAGAATGCATGATCCTTCTCTTTTTCAGACAACCATTCTAATCCAACTCTACTGCAGAGTGGCAGATCAATGCAGAGGGAAAAGTAGCAGATGCAGGGATGATGGGATTGCAAACGTATGTGACAACACAGAGAATACCAAGAAGTATTGTAGAAGTTGAAAGCAAGGCAAAGAACTCTGAGATATGGAGATGTGGAAAGAATATTATATAGACCTGGACAAAGATGTTATGCTCAAACATCTTTTTTTCTAAGAAAATGACTTTTTCAGTAGAACAAAAAGTTTTGTGAGATTTGTCATTTGGCGAAATATTTTATATTGCTGATATATTTCAGCAAAACAAACTGCAGAAATTTTGATAGCTCAAAATTTGAGCAAATTTATTTTCCTGTAAGGCAGTTTTAAGGAGGCAACATAATTCTTGGGTCTTTTTTATGGGACTAAAAGACTATTCTCTTTAAAATAATTTCTTCTAGGATGAAATAAAATAATTTCTATTAGGATGAAAACAGAAAGGGGAAGGGTGCTAAAATGATGAACAAAAAGAACAGAGCTGAAAAGGAAAATATGGGAAAAAAAAGAAATGACATGGAATATGTTTGGGAGAATTTTAATAGAAAAGTGATTGATGTGAACAAATAACAAGAAGGCAACAAAAGAAAATAAATGGGAAAAAAAGATAGTGCAAAAACATATGGCCAAAAAGACGTCTTTCTCATGACTCCTGGTAAAGATAGTAGAAGATTTGGTTTCAACATTTTAAGTCTGCCAAGATAGTGTTTCAGCTAATCTGTTTGTTGTTTTCCTCCAATTTATGCTTTTCTTAATGGAGCTATCTTTGAAATCCATTGGAAGATATATTGTCTGCGTGTCAAATCACAAGAGTAGAGTAGGTACCATTCTATCTGTAGAGTTGAGGCACAGCTGGTGTGTGGTGTTCGCCCACTCTGCTGGCGGATTTGGGTTTCATCATGGCCTTCAAAATTGTAGACTGCATTGTAAGACAAGGTGCTGGAAAAAAAAATTGCAGAGCAGTTGCAAGCCTAGGGGAAATCCTGTAGCTGAGAATTGGATTAATTCATTTTACTCACAAGTTGTAACTGCATGCCCAACCTTTCCCAACTTCATCATGCTTTGCCCCACATTATTTATGGTGCTGACACTCTTCTGTGCCTTTCCTTTTGTTTTGCCTGAGAACCTCACTGCTATAGCTCATGCTTCTTTCAGCTTTCCTTCTCTGTGCCACCTTTCCTTTGCTATCCCAGTTCTGATCCCACTTTGTGCTTTTCGGCAGAACTCAGAAACTCCTCAAAGCCAGAGTTCAAAGGAAAACTGAGAGAAGAAAGACTACTCAGGGCTATGCATTTGCAGGCTTAAGCCCACTTTTTAGCTATTATCAGGATTTATTTTATAATGTCAATGTGTTACAGCAACACAATCCTTTTCTTAGTCTCCTGAATAAACCGTCTCAAAGGAATTTAAAGGCAAAAACCTACACCAAGTGTTTACAGGGAGTCCTGTAAGACACTTGTTGTGTTCTTAAAAATAGGAAATTATGTTGTTAGCAGCTACAACTAAACATCAAAAATGAAAGAGGAGACTAAGCACTTCTCCTAGTTGGAAACTTTTGCTATACACAGCAGCAAAATAGAGACTACAACACAGAGAAGGAGCCACTGTAATTGTCTTTTGCTGTAATATCTAGAGTTTTGATTGAAAGGATCATGTCTGGGGTTCTATGCTCATTCTTTTCTCATAAGCTCCCAGTACTTAGAAGTCTTTTCTTCGACTCTTAATTTGCCTGGAGCAAGGCTTTTATCTAGACTTTTAGCCAAGAGGCACCTGCTGAAATATTCATTGGTAGAAATTGTGCCATGGGTGTTTTTCCCCATTTGTCCAGTTCTATGTCATTAAAATAAGGTTGAGTGCAATGAAAATAGGATTTGACATAGAAGAATGGCATTCTTGCAAAAACTTTGTATAATGGGCAATTAACCCTTTTCAGTGCAAGAACTGAAATACTCAAGACTGCTGAATAGTATCCTATCCAAATGGCCCTTTTGCTCCACATCAAAATTAAATTAAAATTATAACTTCACTTTGTGGAAGAATCAAATCTTTATCTATAATCTTTAATATGAATGATTTAAATATTTTGAAATTTTATTTTTATAATGATCTCTACAAAACATTATGGTCATTTCAGAAAATGCAAAAAACATAAGCCTTTAAATCTTATGATGTGTACCTGAAGTCCATTCTTTTTTCCTTCCTGCCTTCTCAAAATACTCAGTTGATCATATGAAATTATTCAAAAGACATGTTTTGTTTGGATTTTGGTCCAGGAATGAAAACAGAAATATTAAAAAATCTCAAAGGATAAAAATTAAATTGAATCAAAGAGGAGTACAGGTATACACAATGAAACCTGGGATGGTTTTGACTTTATACAAAGCTGGCCTCAAAGCTCATGTTAGCCTTGCTTTGAGTGTGGGTCATGTGAACTCTGGGTGAACTCTGTAGGTACCTTCTGACTAAAATCATTCTGTGATTCTATTTTATTATTCTAATGGAGGCAGATACTCAATGTCCAGAGAACTTAATTGTTTAAAAACAGAGTTTAAATTTAATCAGTTTTTCAACCACAGGTGGTAAAACAAGTCCCAGTTTTATGTTATTTCACCCTGTGTTTGAGGAGCTAATCCTAGACCTGCTCTGAGAATCTTCCCAAGAATGTACATCCAACTACATATAAGACATTTTCTTGTAGACATACTGGAAATTTCTCTGCATTTACTTTCATGGTTCTTGTCAGATTTTGTTATCTGATAACATAGATGCATAATACTTCAAGAATTTTTCTCATCTCTAAATATCTCAAAGTACATTAAGAACAGTCAGAAATTAAATCATGTAAAGCTCTTTTAAAATGGGGAAATATTCCATTATTGCCCATGTATCAATACAAAACAACACACAAAGAAATTAAGCCATTTTCTCAAGATTTTGCAATGAAAATAGTGGGCAATTATGGTTGTGCCTCTAAATGGAGCAACAAATGGCTTTCAGCCTGTAGGTAAAAAAGGCTAGAACAGTTTTGTATGACATCTCTCTGCCTCCTTTGCTATCACAATTCTGGGCTGTTTAGAAAAATAGTTTATTTGCTTAGGTATGTGTTAGCAAAACTTCTACAACTCAGTGAAAGGACATTTTTTTCTCTCTTATAAATGCTCATTTGTTTAGGTTGCAGTTCATAAAGTGTTTTAGATGTATATTTGTATTTATCCTTATTGAGTATGATTTCTAAAGTATACATTAAAAAAAAAGATAAAAAATTAAGTCCAAGATTTAAATATTTTAAAGTTAAGCAGGAGAGTTGGACTATTAGATACTTGTTGGCATTTGGCTGATGGGAGGAAGTCCAGACTCACAAGGCATAATCCCTGCATATCTGTGATCTTCACTAAATAATATCTGGAGTGATCTATAAATAGATAAAGAGGTAATTATGTGGAAGATGCTGCTGAATGCCTCAAGGTCTCTAAAGTGAAACACTTCCATGCAAGCTCAATTAGAAATTTCCAGATCACAATTCCAGTAATTCAATGGTATCTGAGTCCTATGTAAATCCCTGATGTTCCTTTTTCAATTTGACCACAAGAGATGGAGACCTGAATCAGGAGCTTTGAAATCCACACATGCAAACTTCATGGGAGCTTTACAGTGTGTGCTCTACACTGTTAGACACAGACTCTGTCCGTGCTCTGTCCTGTGTAATTCCAAAAGGAAGGAAGTGCAGGGAGAGATCCAAAATCCAGGGTCAAAAAGCTTCAATTCTTTTTCAGCCTTTACCAAGCTAGGAATGACAAATTTGGCATGAATTCTCTAACCTTTTGGACTGCCAAATACAGAGGAAAAAAAATCCAGCAACTTCAGTTGCCTCAAATTTTTCCTAAAACGCATGAGAGGAGAACTTGGCACTCTAGGATTAATGTGCTGAGTTTACCCTTTTTGGTGATGTGAGGCTGCATTCCAATCGTTGTGCAGTAAAATTCCTGAGAAAAGACCTTGTCAGCAGGACCTTGCATCCTGTCACAAGGTTGTACACGTGTCACCAAGCTCTGCTTTCAGGTACCTTATGTATATCTGAAGTCAGTGGCGGTAATTCCAGCTTTACAGCAGCATCACTGGCAGGAGTTTTTGGCCTTTGGCTGCTTTTTGTTTAGACTTTTCTCAGTGCATAGTAGCATATGTGCTATTTCAAAAAAAAAAAAGTCATAATGTTGCCATGATAGAAGCACAAGTGCATGCAGCCAGCAGTGTTGGAGTACAGTTCTTGATTAGACCAAAATTGCTTAAGACAAGACTGACTGCTTCATTGACTTAATGCAGCTGTAGGATTTGAAAAAATGTGATGGAAACAGCACCAGTGCTCTCCAAAGCCTCCTGTAAAACCAACCTGCAACATTAAAACAAAACAAAACAAACAAACAAACAAAAACAAAAAAGGAAGCAAGGAATGAACTACAGTAAATGAGAAGCACAGTTTTAATGGATAAATGTAAAAATATTTTATAAGGTAAAGTAAATAACCTGATAAATGCTTAACACCATTGAATATCAGTCAGAAAATTATAATCTAATAAGAAGACAATTGGCATAATTGGTAAATGAACTTTCTTCACTCTTCAACTGTACTCTGTCTAACCTGATATATCAGTAGTAGAAGAAGTTTCACTTAACCCTCAGACTGGAAGGATTAGGAGATAAATACCACAATTCTGATAAATAAAAAGATATGGAGAGTACCAACAAACTACTTTACATCCCAAGAGTATGAAAATATTTAAAGTTTATGGATCTGGCACATAAAAGAATTATCATCATTCCAGTTGGATTGCATCTCAGTATTTAAATTATGATCTTTGATTGGACACAGTCAATTTTTCTACCTGGAAAAACAAACACATTCCATCCTTTTTTTATGGTGTGATTCACTTATTAACCAATTGATAAGTGAATTTTCCAAATATGTTCCAAATATTTATCTTGAATTTGCTAGGTTTGGTCAATTCTCTTGTCAGTGTTTTTGGATATGCAGATACAGGATATGCAGACCTTCACAATGAATTAATTAAAAACTCCCAGTGAATATTTGTGGAGCTGTTCTCCAAGAGCCTACACTAATATTAAAGATACACATCCCTTTTGGACAGTTGCAGGAATCCCATGTGTTATATAAATATGCTTGGGAGAAAAAGGAAATCTTTTCCTTCCCCAACTCCTCAGCCTCTAAAATGGCCTCTTGGGAGCACATGGTGTATACTCATGCAGGTACATACCACACAGGCTTTCTGGCATTTTTACCCCCTTCTTTCCATCCTGTACTGAGAAATCCACCTGAAAAAAAAATCTACTTGTTAATGGTTTCTAATATCCTTTAATTTTTCATCCTAATGATGACAAACAACTAATGGCAGCAAGGAGAAAAGTTGCTTCCATATTGCTTTATTTACTCTCCCTGTTAAAATAAACTCTAAAGACCCATTAGATAAAACACACACTATTACTGTAGATGTGAACAAAATATTCACTATTACACCTCAAATTTAATCGCATACCACATTGACCCAAAACCCACCAAATAGTTTTGGTCTTGAAAACTGACCTAGAAATGACCTTGAGCAGATTATTTCCAATACTTTCATTTAGGTTGAACAAGCTTCCACTAGATTTTTAGTACATCTCTTTGCAGACAGATCTTAAATATTGCAAAAATGATTATTTAAAAAAAAATATGTTGAATTTGATTAATTGTTCAATGATATTCAACAAGTTGTTTTTCCGATATAGAGCAAGTCTTGCATTCATAGTTCTGTCAGGTTTGTTATTGCCAAGAACTAGAGTGATTCCCTGTGACAGATACAGTTTGTCTTTTCTGCTCACTGTTATCTTTAAGGTAGCTAGATTATAGGATCAATACAATACCTATGCTTACCTCTGAAATTAGAAATAACTTACTAAAGACATGGGAATTTCATGAGTTGACAGAAATACATCAGAAATATCACATGACACTTCCTTTACACAAAGATGTTGAGACAAAAATAGAAAAGAAAACAAAACCACACACATGCTCCTAAAAAAAAAAAAAAAGTCAGGGTAAGAGGATACTATTACTTTGTGTCCACCTTTGAGGTTCCATCAGAAACTGGTTATAGAGGAGAACAACACTGCACATGAAAATTCCCTGAGATTAGAGAATCTGTAAGTAATTTCATGGTATGCTTGGGTTCTTTAACAGCTTACATCCTGGGCACTATTCTGTCTTGCTGAACTCCTGAAAGCGCAAGGTCTTCCCCTTCATTAAGTTAAACTACACTAAAAAACTATTCAATATCAAGATCAGGTACACAGAGAAAGGAATCTTACAGAGTTACTATCCAGTCACTATTGCCATTTCCAGAGATTGAAAAACCTCTGCAAATCCTTTTTTCACATAGCAGTGGCCACAGAAAATTACAAATATTTCCCCAATTCACTTTCCTGAAAATCCCAGTGAAATTGGCTTTATTCATTTGAATTCATAAACAGTACTTCTCTAAAGTAGCAAAGATTTGTTCAACTATTTTGTGTTTAAATATGGAGCTGAAAACCCTAATAGCAATTTAATTTGACTAAATACTTACATACTTTATGGTCAATCATCCAGATCTTTTACAAGGTTCCTTGACTTTGGAATTACTAATCTTAAATGGTACTATATATGAGCCTTGTCTGACATGATATATATTGAAACAGACTGTGGAACGATGTCTTAGAGATGAGAACCTTGCTACAGTTTTAGTGAACCAAAGCTAAGAGGCAAATTATTCAATTATAGTAAATTTAGAGTAGCTTAATATTGGATAGAAGTGGTTCTTCTATCATCAGAGCGTCATATTGAAAACCCTTGAGCACCAAAGTAGCTCCAAAAATGCCAAGGATTTTTTAGCCACTCATTAAGAAAATTCATCTGTCTTGATTTTTTTTTATGAACAATTTGACTCTTTGTACATTAATGGCTATGGAGACATTTTTAGGTTAGTGTACTGATGTTCCAATTTACCTTGGATATAACTGCACTAGAGGGGGGGAGAGAACAGTATTAGTATTAGCAGGTAGTTTATGGTAGAAGTTGTGAGTCCATAATTGACCCACAGGCTGTAAGTGCTCTGGGCAGTATCTGAATAAGAATCTAATGGAAAGAATTCTACTCTCTTCTTTTAGTATAATATATTATGAAGTCTGCAGGGGTGGGGGAATCGTGTCAGTCCTATTCCATTTTTTTTCCCTAAAATACAGTTCAGATCACTGTAATTTGTCCCAGTCTGTTGTATGGCTTCCCCTATAGGTCTGATCAAGTAAGACAAGACTCTGAGAGTGAGGTCAATCAAGACAAATTGTTTTGTCATGCAAGTGGTACAGGTTCGTGAATTTGAGAACACTGAAGCTTACAGTAAAACTTCAGAGGTCCCTCTTTAAAATACCATTGCTTTGTCAGTCTTCTGAAGCCATATATTACACTCTTATTCAACAATTGATTTAATTCTTGTATAAATACAAGAGTAACAGATTGCAATGTCTTTCAGCTCACCAATTTGTTCTGTGTTCAGCAATCCAGATGCTCACTTTCCAAAATGGAGGATGTCATCATGTACAGTCTCAGTGGTGATGCAGTTGTAACACATATATGCCAGAAAACGTTTTACAGGATAACTACAGCTGCTGGTGACAAAGTTGTGAACATCAGTTCCTTCTGAGGATCATCTCCCAAGTCACTTGCTGTTTTCACTGCAGATTTGGATGAAAATGTTTATTTACCAATACTAATACCAGCTCACCCTCAGACTTCTTAGGATTGGACAAATGGTCAGGCCTATTTTCAGTCCCCTTCAGGGCTGTAAAAAAAAGTTTAACAAAAGTTCGTGAAAACCAGTATTCTATGTTCAGTACATTAAGTGAAAAGATAATGTACAAGTGAATATAATAAAGATGGTGTTTTTTTCATATGTGCACCAAGCTGTTATTTGGGAGATTATTTGTAGGGGATTTTGGTTGGTTGGTTTGGGTTTTTTTGTTGTTTCTTTTTTTTTTTTTTTTTACTTTGGATTTCTAAATTACTCTTGATTCATCTCTGCAGCAACCAATCAGAATCAGCAAATGATGCAGTGCCTAGAGTACTCAGTCATTTATCATGGAATTAACTCTGTTATATTTACTTCTGTGATGTTTGTAGTAAGTTGCACTGCAGTTTCATTTGATTTAGCTACTTATTTATTTTTAAGTCTGAATATAGCAGACTATACTTTTGCTATCTGCAAAGGATATGTGTGATGTTATTGTTACTACTGTTGTCACTTATTAAGATAACCCTTCACCTTTCTATTTTTCTCATTATAATGGGCGATTGGAGCCTGACTAAGAAAAAAGATGGTATCTGTAAAGTGGAGAAGATAGTGTGTTTTTCTTGCCTTTTAACCCAAGAATTGTCTCTTTCAGCTATTGACACTTAGGATAGCTTGAACCTGCTTTGCATACTGTGAATTCTTACAACAGCAGCATAATTGTGACAGGGGCTAATTAGAATTTCCATTCCCTCAATCTGACTTATTTTTTGAAGAATGCCTGAATCAGTAGAGGAAGTTTAACTAAAGCCAGATTAAGAAATTAGTCTCCAATTTCAAAGGTTAAGGAAGAAAATATAGATTGTGGCAGGTACTTCCAAGAGTGTATTTTTTGAGTCTGGTATGTGCATATTTACACTTTTATTCCTTTGTGGTCGATGCACAACTGTTTTTGACTTTGTAACATTCGAGAGCAATACATGCAGTGACTGACAGCTGGTTCTTCGAGGTATCAATCTAGACCCCAATGAGGCCAGGGACATTCTGGTGGCTTTATTTGATACTAACTTCTATTTTAATGTACATAGGGTGCAAGCGAGTATTTTTTGAATATGGAAATAAGGTATGACACTAAATTAATCTCCACCCAGATCTTTCCTCCTTTAACCTCCTTTTGATTTTCTCACATAGTCTGGAAGCCTTTCTGAAATCCCATGAGCCAAAGATCGTACATCTACTGGAGTAGACCACAATAAAATAGATTCCAGTGTGGAAACATGAACATACAATCTACATTTGTTATTGTTATTATCCCCACTATTTATAATGCACACTAAATATTTTTAATGCAGTAACCTGTAAGAGCCTCAGAAAAAATTCTCGTCTGTTATGTGCATTTTATTTCCAAATAAGTCAGACTGTTCCAGTTTGTAGCATCACACAAAGGTGCAGTGGCATTCATCAGCTGAACTTAGAAGCAAACAGATCTTTTTAGTACCATTCTTGTACCCTTGCCACTGAAAATGCTGCCTGACATATTTATAGATTATATTTCTCAACACAGTGTGATCCAGGTGCCAGGTAAGAACATAACTTTGCAGCCTCATGTAACAAACCACTCTGTGATGTACCGTTAACACCTCTGACTGAGAGATGATATTGTTCTTAGTACAGATATTGTGCATTTTCTCATAGTTGCCTTGTGCTCATGATCTGGCTACATCTAGATTAAAACACTCTACAACTAGGATCTGTGTTCATACAGCACGTAGCATGGGATGAGATCCTGATCCTTGATTAGGGGTCCTAGCACAAGCTGCGCTATGAATGAATGTCTAAAAATAGCGCAAGGATGTTAAAAAACCCAACAAAACAAAACAAAACAACAAAACTCAAACAAATTAAATCAGTCAGCAAATAAATTTTAAGTAATAATGATAAATAATTTTAAAAAGTCCTAAAATAAACAAGCCAGTACTTCTACTTAGTACAGCTCTTATGCATGTGTTTAATGTTGCATATATGAAACCCCCCAGAATTTCAAAGACACTAGTAATTTACTTAAAAGTTAAGCTTCAGGCTAGTGGAATACAGCCTTAATGAGGACGACTTGGATAATCTAATATGCTCAAATGAATTAAACACCTGATAAACTAATTATGACATTTTGAAGTGTTGAACCCAACTGCAGGCATACCAAACTAGTCAATCTGTTCACAGCAGACAACGTGTAGGGTTGTCTGTGCAGCAAACATGAAGATATTCAGCCAGAGATCAGCCCAGCTCAAAGTTAACAAAATTCCATAATCCTTTGTGTCCACTGACTCAAAGAGAAAGTTTTTCATATAGCAGGCTCAAAAGAGGAAGTGTTCTATTTTAGGAGCAAGGAGAAAGTTCCTGAGCATGAAGTCCAAGGGAATTAGTCAAATTGAGAGTGTGGAAAAATGCTGTGATGAATTCTGTCTCCATCTAAACTATCAAAAGAGGCAGTTCCTTCATTATTAGTTTCATATCAATATATCAGGACAACGAACACTCCCTGCTTCTCTGAGCAGGATGCTCATTTTAAGAGAGATGTTAGAAAGATTATTTGATGGTAGGCTCTTCCAAAGCTCATAAGTGTCAAAGGAGGTCACTTAAGATGGTTCAAAATAATTCCTTTTACATTTCAGTTTTGCATGCCTAATTTATTGTTTTGATCAGCATATTCTAACTATGAATGAGGGAACCATTTGATTCAGGTTATTCTTGGAAAAATCCAAGCATTCACTGCAAACCTGAAAATCTAAACTTGTAACCAGAAGTTTCATAAATCATTGCACATGGAAAGAATATGAGATATCTTTTGCTGTCTCAATCTAGACTGTTTCCTTCATGGGGAATAACAGTGGCGATTCTTCAATCTTTCGTTGTCTTTCCTTGCTGCTTTTTGGTATTGGTTTTACATTTAATAAGAATTGTGGAAGGAAAACCTTCTGCTTCTAGCAAGCAATATCACAAATACAGCTTTGGTTTCTACCTGACTTGTTCTTTAATTACAGAAAATTAAAGAACTTCCCCCCACTGTAGCTGTGTTTAGGAAATGTTCAGGCACTCTTTTAAAAGTGTGGAACTTTAGTGCCTTAAGGATATAAGAATGCTTTATTTGGATTCAAGTGATTAAAGAGCTAATTTTCTTAGTGGGAGGTTAGTACATTTATACAGAGAAACTGCATTACAGGAATATGGATATATTTGAGCTCCACGGGGGCCCAGGGAATTCCAAATTCCCATCTCTCTGCTTGTAGCAGCAAAGACCATAAAAAAAGAAAAAATCCTCAGTGTTCTGTATCTTCTGAGTCTGTGTCTTCTGCATAGCTTGAGACAGTTACATTCATTTTTCCCTAGAGGACTAACTTTTTCTGAAGTAGTCTGGTCTTTTAATTGTAAAGTCATAGAGTTAATTTCCTCTGCATTGATTTTCAAATGATGCTGTAAATGTGAGGTTCAGATTCTGTTTCTGTGTAACAGATCTGGTTGTTTAATACTTTCAAAGAAGTTTGATTTCATCCAAGCTAAAAATCTGAATATAAGGAAGCAAAGAACAGAGCATAAAATCTGGGCAATCCTGCATAGTTTTTTTATTGCACCATAGAATGGATTCCAATAAAAAAGAGCTTTGCAACTGTAATATTTTCTGTTCTATGTACAGAGCAAGATTGCAGCAAGTATTTGAAAGAATTATTTCTTATTTTTTTATGTTATACCTATTTGCTGAATTAAATTTGATGATGCTGTTCATTGTCCTGATAAATAAGCTGTCTGAATGCTTTTCCACAGTATTACCTGGAATGAGAGTTTTAGATGATGAAGGATATGGCCTCCAGTTGAAAGCCAGGCAGACATTTCACCCAAGAGGATTGGATATAATCAGCAGGGAATTTGACCTGGATGCAGGAATTGGATGATTATGTGTCACTGGCTTTGGCTCATCCAGATGAAGACATCTCCAACAGAACTGCTGGTTTCTGTATTCCCTCAATACTGAGTTCAAGTGAAGTGAGTTTTTTGCTGAGTGAAAGGTGTGAACACCTTTAAGCACATGTGGTTTATACATTTTGTCTAACAAAAACCAATACTGCTCATAGTGTATAGATGGACACAGTCACTTTCCAAGATGAAGTGTAGCATCTTCTGAAAGACTCTGGGAAGTCTCACATGGTTCCTCTGATACTGGAGCCAAACTTGAATACCCTGTACACTCCTTCAACTCACTGGCTGCTGATTCTTGTAGGTTATCCAAGGTAGTGGAACTGCATTTTGGAGAGGAACTTATTCCACTGAGATGCAGATGGGTGACTGCACAGGATGCCAAATAGTGAACTGGAAGGAGATTCCCGCAACAACAACTTCTTTTTACTTATCTACCTGCCACTGAAAAACACTTTTTTTGACTGATAATATTTCCATGCATTCATATTTAGGTCTTTTAGCTTTTCTCAAAGCATTGGCCTTGGAAACAACTTATGACAAGTACTTTTGGCTATGCATATCTCAAGTAATAAATAACAGGTCTTTAATTTTCCATCTGAGTGCTGGGCTCACAAACTTTGCTTGATTACTGACTAGGGTTTAAAGAGCTAACCAGTTTGGGGCACAATATCCAGGCAAATCAATTGTTTTAATCTCAGTCTGAACTCTACTCTGGTTTTATAAAGATTGTTGTATGAAATAAACTCCATTACCTGGAGAAGAGACTAGGAAATACTGTAGATATTTTATATTGTTCTTTAAAAGCTGAAGAGATTAATGCTAGATCCTTTATGTGACACAGCACAATAATCTGGGTTCAGACAGTTAGTTTATTGAAGGGAAACGCTTTTTTGTCTGCATTCCAGGATTTAAAAGAAAAAATAGAAGCTGGGATTAGAGCCAGACTGAGGAGAAATGATGCAGTCTGTCAGCAAGCCCTCAGGTAACAATATCATAATTTATAAATTCTACCAACAATAGGATAGTAATTAAAGATGTAAGTTTCCCTTTTCCTGTCTCTATTTTCAGCAAAACAGATTTCTGAATGCTAGAATGTTTGTGTGTGTCCCAAAGCAGGGATTTAAACCAAAAGCAAAAAAATGTCTTGAAGAAAACTGAAGAACCAAACCATACAAAAGGGCTCCATTTTAGCTTCTTTATTACTTGATCTTCTTATTACTTATGCTGTAATAAATTGGTGGCACGTTGGACTTTCTGATTTCTATCACTGCATGATCCAGAATCACTTTCCTACAAAGTCAAGTTGGAATATTTTGTGATTTGTTTTGATTTAAAATGAGAAGAAGCACACTGGCCCAGATCTTGCTTTGTTCCTTAGAGCTTGTGAATTTGCCCTGATGAGTTCCGTCTTTGTTGTATCTGGTATTTGGCCCATTAACTCAAGTAGCTGTGGCTGAGTGAGAAAAGAGTGGGGCTACATGTGGGGAACAAAAACAGTTGCATGGTATAACAGGACCTGCTTCCCCAAATTACAACAACCCTGATAATTTCATACTCTAACTGTGTAGGATCATGTTGAATAATACAGTGAGTTTATTGTTGGCAAATGCTGACTTTTTTAGTGGCAAACAAGTACCACATCATTTTGTTAGCACTAATTAGAGTATTTTCAATGCCTGTCTAATTTCTGCTTATTCATTTGTAATGCCCTTGGGTTATGGATATTATTTTATGTAATGTTTCTACAGTGCCCATCACAATGGGACTCTATTTGTGATTGGGTATAGAGGGTGGTAGAGTATTAATAAAACCAATAATATTAATAATAATAAATTAATTACATCAGTTTGTACTGTGATCTTGTCAGCACTCATCAGTTAAGCAATATTGGACTAGTCTAATAGTTAAATGGCAGGCTGTCAGGGAACACTTCTGTTTAACAGATGGTACTGAACCAGTGCCCAGGCATGGTTGTAGGACATTGTGTTGTACCAGGTTCCACCAGACAAAAAATTGAGGTCTTGACCACTTACAGCCATAAACATTAAATGCTGCATAAAATAAATACACTAACCACAAGGCTTGACTGCAGTGCCAACTAGAATCTTCAAAATGCTTTCTCCTGACTGTTGATTGCTGAATGTGATCAATATTGGCCAAATCAATCTTTGAGATTTTTTGTGCTAGGTCTCCTTCTGTCATGTCCCTAGATAAGGTGGTTTTCACCTTGCACATTACATCTTTTAGCAATGTTGACCTGTAGTCCCCCTTAACAGATCCAGTGTGCCACTCTGTTTTTTTAATAGTGAATGGTGTTGTCTCTCTATGTACAGATCTGACAGTTAAGCTAAACAGTACAATGTTCTTATGGCCTCCATACCTGGGAATTGGCCTTTTAGCATCCCTTGGGGAAACACTAAATTGCAGCTATCAAGGTATTTGAAATGGATTTTTGACTAAAAAATATGGGTTTTGCCCAGAGAGAAGTGATATATTTGATTTTACTCTCCCATTTTTTACTATAACTGTCAATAGTAATTTCAATGACTTCATTTGCTTTAGTCCTCTTCTACAGAAAGAATGAAGAAAGAATCAGTGAGGATAAAATTCTGGCAGTCTTTCCAAGCATAACTTCTTTTTTTAGAAAGTTGTCCTTTTCTTTCTCTTTCACACCAAAGGAAGAAAATCTGATTTTAAGATCAGGGGGTTTTTTCTTCTTTAGGCCTTGACAAGAAGTTTAGGAAAGAATTCTGATCTACCTTAATTTATATCTTGATCAAGTAGCCTTAACTGAACCCAAGCAGATGAGGAAAGGCTGTTTGAATTTACTGTGCTTTCTCTATGGTACTTCTCTCCACTTGATGACCTGAAGAGTGACTGTTTAGTCCACCTGAAGACTGGTTAGTTCGCAGTTTAGGAACAACTGGGAGTCCCTATTAGTGTACACAGCCTCTAGCACATCCTGCAAATATTTTGTGTGCAAATCACTCACATAAAAAACAGGTAAGTATAAAAATGCTTATAGTATTTTCTTATCAAGTAATTGTCTTTTCCACTTTCATAGCCTGTAGGCAATACCTTTAGGATGGATATATATGTCTTTTCCCGAGTTAAAGAAGAAAATACTAATGATTTCATTGGACAGTTCTTCCAGTCATCACTGCATTGACAGTACAAAAAGATATCCGAAAACCGACATTCTCTTATATTCACTTGTTTTGCTAATATCCCTTAGCCCAGCTCCTTAACCTGTATGCAATACCAAATATTTAAATTTAGGAAAAATGAGGAATGAGTACAAATGTGTGATGGTTAAAGAAACAAAATCCTAAACAAATAATGTCACAGGTTATAATTATTTAAAGCTCAGAAAGATTTCTAGGAAGGCAATGAAATAAAAAATAATAGGCGAATTCATGAGGGCTGCCATCACAGTGAATACCACCATGACCTCATCGACCTTCTTTCCAAACAGTGCTACTTACTCATTTTGGGATTCAGTTCACAGTCACTCTCCTGGCCTTTAATGGAAGTGAATGACTTTGGGGTATAAGCAGGGCATGATTATAATACCATAATGAACTACCTCCTGCATGTGTATCCCTTACCTTGTACTAGAGGGAATTAGAATGACCTCAGCTGTATGTCATAGGCTGTTAGCAGTGAGCACAGGTACATGAGGATGAGCTTAGTCTTAACATGGGAATATGCAGTGAACTGGGGGATGGATCCATAGAAGAACCTAGGTCATGCAACATGCAATTTTTAGGTGCCTAGCAGCCTAGTGAAATTTGCAGTCCCAAGTGTTGCAGGCAAGATGCGAAATGCAAGGAGTGAGGAACTTAGGGGTGAATTCTCAAAAACCAGGAGGCTTTAGGCACCTCAAAGAGCACATACAAGAAGCTGATTTCTTCTCTCAGGGACCAGAAGTCTCTTGAGATTTCTAATCACAGTGGACCTGGGCAGCTAGCTCTGGGTTAGGCTCTGTTTGTGAGGATTCATGTGTATAGAAACAAATAGACCTTCAGCCTAAGCCCTTGCATTCAGACTGCTCTCAAAAAAATCAGGGAGTAGTTTTAAAATCTTTATCTTCTTTGATCTGGAGCAGGTACTGAAGTATTTTTTTTTCCTTTTGGTCTTTTATTTTTTTCTCCACATCCAAGAACGTTGCCCAAACCACTTGGTTATCTGGCATGTTGGATGAAGTTTTCAGCTACTCTTAGTAAAGAAGTTAAATACTGTATATGTAATTAAAGACTCAGACTTTGGCAACAGATGAGTGAGATGTTAAGGATTTTGTAGTGGCTATAACAGTAAAACTCTTGAGTTGTGCAGCATAGCAATGAAATCTTAGATGACCATCGTATTTGGTGTACTTATCTAATTAGAAAAGTCTCACTCTTGTTATAATACTGTAGATGTCAATAACTTTAACATTATAGCTGGGTAACTTAAAACACATGAAAATTTCAGAAAACAATGTATATATATGCATTTCTTTTTATTTGCATGTCTCTCTTTTTAATTTATAATTGCTCACTTTGCTATGTGCATGTCCTCAGGAAGGAAAAATATATTGGAGATAATCATTATTTGGGGTCACATAAATTTGTAAAATATTCTTTCTCCAAAAGTCAGATCTTCATGGAAATAAAAATGGAGTCTATGTAGCTCACGAAAACAGGACTGTTTTCAGGATGCCCAGTCCTGTCTAGTTTCTTGCTCTCAGGCATACACCCATTTCTGGAAATGTGTTGCCTCATGTTAGGAGCTCTGGTCTAACCACCACAATATATAAGGTTATGAAAGGATTTGCTTAAGGCGTTTTTATTTTTATCCAGGCAACATGTTAGGAGAAGAAGAGGGAGGTGTTGGGGTGGGGGTTGGGGGGGGAGGGGGAGGAAATTATCTTGGATTTAACATGGATGAGAAATGTGAAAATGTGTAACTCTCAAATGCTTATGCTTTGGAAGGCAGTACTGCTTCACCTTAAGAATGAATGAAAGAGAGAGACAAAGTGTGGTTTCTTGTTCAGAATGAAGTAGTACCAGAAGAAAGGTTTGGGCAAGGCATTTGGCAAGTAAATTTGAGAAATAATCTGACAAGAGTGGATTGTGCAGACTATAAAGCAAGATGGCATGTTTCCATATTTTCTAAAAAGGGGGAGGAAACTGACTAAAGATAAGATGAAACAAATCTATCTGTTAAAGGAACATTTCTGCTTAAAACATTAGACCAACAAAATTAGAGTCTGAATCTCACAAAGTCAATGCAGAGGAGAATAACACAAGGTCAATGCACTTTTTCCAGCTTTCATTTCAGCTATCTGGCCAGGCAATGTGATATGTTAAAACCTTTATTTTCAGTCAGTGTTAAGTAAATGTGCAGCTAGAGATGCACCAAAATGATGATATTAAAGTAAAAAAATATCCCTTGAGAGCATGTCTCTGTACCTCCTCATCCCCCCAGCATAGTTAGAACTTCTGGCCAACAAAGCCAATCTATAGCTATTATATCTCTTTGTCTCTTTTCATATCTCCTAATAGAAGCACTGTTGTAGCTGCTGGCTAGAAAATTAAGCAAGTGAACTCTCCCTGTCTGTCCCTCTCTCTTCTCATGAGATTACTGGAAAAATTTATCAGTCTCTCAATTTCTCCTTTTCTCTTTGCTGGCTGGTAGCACACTGGAGGGACTTAGACTGAAATAGTTTAATTCTCATATATCTCATGTAGTCTTTGCCATAGATGGTGGACATATTCTAATTCTCAGCCTCTAGGGGGAAAGATGGGTAGTGTGAGTAGTTACTTCCAGATGGTGATTCAAGAGTTTGGTTCATTAAGAGAGAAGTAAAATATAAAGCAGCAAAACTGAGAGGGAGCCAGGAGACAAAGCAGTGATCTGTGGGCATTTTGCTGAGGAGCATTGTGTTTGATGGAAGTTGAGCTACTGTGTTTCTATTCAGGTTTATGGGAAAGTGCACAAGCATTCTAGTTATAATGGATACAGCTGAGGATCCAGCATCCTGTTCTTGCAGAACTTGAACTAGTATCTCTGTGTTTTGGATCACTGTCCATTCCATTGGAATCTAAAAGTTGTAAAAAGTAGCACATGGAATTCCTTGGGTTTGAATGAACCTTAAAGATCCAGCACTAGTTCCAGCACCCCTACCGTAGGCATGGACACCTTTCTCTAGATCAGATTGGACATAGCACCATCCAGCCTGGCCCTGAACACTCCCCATCCCAGTTATGATAGGGCATCTGCAATTTCTCTGGGCAACCTGTTCTGGTTCCTCACCATTCTCACAGTAAAGAATTTCTCCCTTATATCTAATTTAAAACTACTCTTTCAGTTTGAAGCTGTTTCCCCTTGTCCTGTCACTGCATGCTCTTGTAAATTGTACAGGTACTGGAGGGCTGCAATTAGGTCACCCCAAAGCCTTTTCTTTTCCAGGCTGAACAATCCTGATTCTCTCAGCCTTTCCTTGTAAGAGAATTGCTCCATCCATCTAATCACCTTGGTGTCTCTTCTCTGGACTTGCTCCAACAGGTCTATGTTCTTCCTGTGCTGGGAATCCAGGTGGAGTCTCACCATAACAGAGCAGGGGGGCAGAATCACCTCCCTTGACATGCTGGCCTTGCTGCTTTGAATGCAGTCCAGGATAAAATTGACTTTCTGGGCTGCAAAGTCACATTGCTGGCTCATATCCAACTTCTCACCCACCAACACCCTCAAGTCCTTCTTGTCAGGGCTGCTCTTGATCTGTGCCTCCCCCAGCCTGTATTGATATAAGGGATTGCAGAAACCCAAGTGCAGCATCTCGCACTTCGTCGTTAAACATCACCAGGTGCAAATAGATCCACCCCTCAAGTGTGTCCAGGTGCCTCTGGATGGCATCCTGTACCTCAGCTGTGTCAATCACACCACTTAGTTTGTGTTATCTGCAAATTTGCTGAGGGTGCACTCAATCACATAATCCATGTCATTAATGGAGATATTAACCAGTATATTTTCCCATATGGACTCCTGAGAGACACCACTTGTCACTGATGTCCATCAGGACTCTGAGCCACTGACCACTACCCTCTGGGTGTGACCATCCAATCACTTTCTTATCCATCTAACAGTCCACCTATCAAATCCATCTCTCTCCAATACAGAGAGAAGGGTGTTGTGGGGGACCACATCAAAAGATTTACAGAAGCCCAGAAAAATTATAACTATAAGCTTTCCTTTCTCCACTGTTGCAGTCACTCCATCATAGAAGGGAACTAGGTTGGACAGCCATGCTGGCTGTCCCAAATCACCTTTCTGGCCTCCACATGCTTTAGCAGAACATCTAAGAGGATCTGTTCCATGATCTTCTGGATCACCTGTAAAGTGAGGCTGACAGGTCGGTAGTTCCTGACTGTCCTCCTTTCTACTCTTTTTAATCATCAGTACAGTGTTTCCCTTTTTCCAGTCACTGGGACTGCCATGACTTTTCAAATATTATGGAGAGTGGCTGAGGAACTACATCAGCTAATCCTCTCAGGAGTCTGGGATGTATCTCATTGGGTCCCACAGACATGAACATTGAGGTTCTTGGTTGGTCATGAACTGGATCTTCACTTACAGTAAGTGCCTGGGAGGCACTTTGCCCCCCCTGGCCAAATCTTGCAGTCCACTCCCTTGAGAGGTATGGGGAAAGAGGTTAACATGGAAAACTGAGGCAAAAATGTTATTGAGTACCTCAGCTTTCTTCTCATCCATTGTTATCCGTTTTCCAGCATTGTTTACTGGGTATACCTTCTTCACCTTCATTTTCTGTTTAACACACCTGTAGAAGCCCTTCTTTTTATTCTTTGCAGGGGTTGTTTTTCTGTTTCATTGTTAGGTTTTTCATTTTGTCTGTTTTGTTTTCTGTATAAGTAGGAAGCATCTTTCATCTTATTTGGAGAGCAAATGTGGACCACAAAATTTTTATTAAACAGATCACCTCTGAAGATACTCATTGAAAATATTTCTGTCATTCCCTGTGGAAAAGATGCTTGGTGGAAGTGTGAGGCTACAGGGGTACTATTCTGTCTCTTCTTAAAAAGCTTATCTACCAAAAAAAAAAAATCAATTGGAAAGAACAGTGAAATGGGTTCAGGAAGTAGTTTGCTTTTGTAGGGATTCACTTAGCAACATAAAAACATCTTTGTGAGAATGAGGGGATCATATGGCAGTAAAAAGGCATAATCTGTTAATAGCAGGAATAAAACTTGAAAAGTTCTATAGACTTCAGAAATTAGGCCAAGAACTACATTCATGTCTATGATGAGCATTCCTTTACAATGGTTTTCTTTTTTAATTTCATATGTTGACTTAGCATCAAAAAAGTATATGTTTAATATTTACTGTCAACACATACTCGTAGTTTTTACCCTTGAGTGTACATACCAGGTCACAGAGGGGAGACTTGCACTTCCCATGATGTGACAAGGGGAAGAGCAATAAAATGACATTTCTATGAAATTGCTGTTCTTCTTCTACAGTTACTACATTCATTTGGAAAAGAAATTCTCAAACAATTAACTAAACAAATATCTGGATCCACCCTAGGGGTCCACAGACCTGTTTCATCTGGTCCACTGATTTTCAGTGCTTTTGTATAGACTAGAGTGAGAAAAATTAGCTGTCACTGTTAGTTTCTGAAAATCAACAGCTGGCAAACACTTGCTGGGACATCCATGGCTCAGGAATGTAGCCAACCACTCATCTTAAAGGTGTGAGTTGTCACTGCTTGTGACTGGTACAAGGCACCCATCACCTCTAGGGATGCCCCAAACAGTTTCTGTCCCAAAGCATTGAGGAAAAACATGGGAACAAGCAGTTTGTTAAGAACTCTTTCATCTCTTACTGAAGGAGAATTTGAGGGAAACTTTTTTGTTAAATTACAATTTTATTGAAAGTGTTCATATATTGGCCTCAAAACATTCATGTCCAAATTGCAGTGGCATTTTTTGAATTTCCAGTATTTTAAAGACAAAGTTCTCCTCAGGCACTCTTGGCCTGAGGAGTGTTGTATGGCACAGTGACAAAGGAATGGTTGGAAGTTGAAGTGTTGAAAGGCATGAAAAAGTCTGGCATTATTCTTTGCTTATTGCTTTCACTAGCTTGATATCTGACGTTGGACAAAGCAGGCCCAGTTTACTCAGCTAGAAGGTGGGACTGATAATTGTACCTCGAGTGAGTTGTTGAGAAAATTATTTAATTAATGTTACTGAAAGACTTCAAAATCCTTAGCTAGATAAATATTCTAAAAGTAACCCATTTCCTTCAATAATGATTGCCTGCCAGGTGGGAGTACTCATTTGGGATTCAGCACTTATAGTGTTGCACAATGTTGAAAGTATATAGAAAGGAAAAAGAAGAAAAATCTTTTTAAAGAACATAATTTGTTTATTTAAAAGATTACTTTGGGCTTCTGCCTGTGTAGATCTACTACACCATTGAGGAATCATTACAATGATTGCAATGCTTTAAAGTAAGGTGCAAGCTCAGGGTTTAGGCTCTTAAATAAGAACACTGAAAATAATATTTGTTCCTTCTATGCTGTAGAAACAGTACTTTAAAATATCTTCCTAACATAAATTGGTTTCCTTCAGTCCCTTTATCCTCTGTTACAAATTACAGTGGAGCTCAATAATGAATTTCAGTACCTAAAGGAAGGAGGTGAGGTGACAATTGCTTTTGTTTTTGAAGCTCTGTTTTGAAGAAGACCTCACCCAGGATCACATGCTGAAAGAGTCACACTGAATTGAGAATATGGGTAATAGCTGGGGAGTGCACTAAAATGCAAGCCAGAGAGTTTTCAAACATAAAACACCACTTAGGAAAATCAACTTCATTATTGTCTTCATTTTGAATTGGTGTTACTTGGAGAGCAGGGATATGAGGAAAAGTGGCTTAACCTGGGCTTTGGTCTCTGCCGTAACCTTTAGTCCAGATTTTATCTACCTTGTTTGAGTCTTCCTTATCCTTCAAGTCTCACTCATTTGCGTGATTGCCGTCTGGTGGTTAATCTCCCTTTCCTGGTCTTTCTGTTCTGCCTTAGTTTTCCACCCTGAAGGTCACTGGTGCAACATCTCTTTCCATGGTCTCAAGAGGGCAGAAATATTCTCTAGCTACAGCTGAATCTTCAAGTCATCCACAAGAACCTGGTATTGGTACTTTAGAGACAAACATGTAACTGCCATATAAAATGACTTCCTAAGGGCCAAATTCTTCTTGCATTACTAATGTGAAGAGTGCCATTAACTTCACTCTGAATTGATGCTGTTAATTAACATGGTGTTATTTTTCTGTTATTAGTGGTTCTTTTCAAAAGTCATTAAAAATCAGGACACAGACACAATGTAACAATATTTAATACAAACTACAAATTACTTTAATTATGGAGTGGCATTAAAACTTGTCTAAAAATACATTAAATATTTTCCTCATATTATTCATGCAGGTATGCAATGCTGTGGTTGCCAGAGGGTAGTTATACTTTTGCAATAGAAGGACAAGGTTTCATGAAATTGTCATATTCTTAAATTTTTGTCCATTCTAAAAAACAACAACAACAAAAAAACACCCTCCAAACCCCAAATCACAAAGAGATATTTAAGTGAATTTTAAAAATGCTGACAAGGCACTTAATTCCAGCTTTTATCAAGTGCCTTTTTTTTAAATGTTTTTATATGTCCCTGGACATCTTAAAATATGACAAGGATTAGGACGTTGGTTTTTTGAGGGTGAATGATTTTTGCTTGTAAGAATCCGGTAATACTATACATCTCCCTATTCATAAAAATTCACTTTAGCTTCAAGGGTCTCAAAGTTATTTGAAAAACACAATGAACATTAGAGTTAACTCTGTGATCAAATAATTAATTTTATTCATATGTAACATAGAAAGCACTGAAATGTTCATGCAGAACTTTACTGACTTGCTTAAATTCTTGTGACAGAAAAAGAGTAAAACACAGCTCACTTAATAAGGTACATCCATTGACCATTTTACCTTCTTTTTGCATGTCTCAGTAGAGGCAGTCCCATGGTGCAAAGGAGAGCACTCTCGACTCTGAATCCCAAGGACCTGAGTTTGAGTCTCAGTGGGGACTGTCCCCTGGCAGTTCAATGCCTCCCTGACATCCAATCCCATCAGATCTCAGATGCTGAGCAGGGTCAGCCACGGTTAGTACCGGGTGCTGTTACAGTCCAGAGGACTTCACTGTCACTGTCCAAGCTGGCTCAGCCATGGCAAATGGACCTTAGGACTTAAACGGTGGGGCCAGTTCTGCACACGCTGTGCCTCACCTAAAAAATACACTGCACAGGCTGGAAGGGCACACCCACGTGGGGAGAGCCCTTCCCAAATCTTTGTTTGTGAAGTCTGGCCATATTTACATGTATGTCTCAGTATTGTACTCAAGCCACAAAACAAAGTCACAAATAAAATAAGAGAGAACAGTGTAATATATCAGGCTTTTTCTGCCTAAAGATGACCAAAAAAGAAGAACTAAGAGATAACTTTATTGAAGGGAAGATATGTGGTATAGTTCTAAAATGACACTTGGAAACAAATATCCCATAAGTCTGAGAATTAAAGTCAGTGTGGCATAAATGACAAAGGCTATCAAAATATAAAAGTTACGAAGAGCAGAAAAGCCCTTAAACAAGATAATGTTTTTATTCCTTTCTCCCAAACTATAAAAGCCTACCAAATTAGACAGTCTAATAAGATCAAGCATCCTTGTCCAGTCATGCACATGAACATTTTCAGCACTTCATGGTATTCTCCTTGGATCCTAGATAAAAACGAATTTGTCTGATGCCTTCTAAAACTATCATTGATATTGGTCTAATTAGAAGCTTCTGCAAATAGACCAGAACCATATGCACTGCAAAGGGAGTTTAGAAAATCTGTTCCAGAAACCTAGAAAAGCTTTGCTGGGACCCTCTTGACTTCTGAACAGTCCACTACTTATGCAGGTTAGATGGTCAAATAACCGAGTTAGATTCACTTACCAACTTCTCTCTGGATTAGCTCAGAGTGCATTTTCGGAGAAACCTCAGGAACAGACCTGCAGGACTGCTGTGCATTCTGTTTCTGTTTTTAATGTAACTTGTAGTTCAGGTCCATCTCTGACAGATTTTTCCACTAAGATCATATGCTTTATATATATAATATGCCAAAGGATGATATCAGCTCCTGATAGAAAGTCCTACTTGTGGTCTTTCACATTTGAGGATTTTGGGATGACCATATTGCAGAGCAGAAAATTATGCTGTTGTAGGGAGAATATCTGTTTCCCTGGCCTAAAACTTCCCCTCTAAGCCGTGGATCTTGATCTGGGCTGCAGCCTAAAGTATCAGAGGACCAGGATAGTCAGTTTTGTGGGTCTAGGTGCACTGGGTTTTTAAATCCTTCCCACTCATGACAAATGCACAGATGCCAATGTTGCAGAACAATGGATACATGCCTATTTTTTGCCATTTCATTTTTACTCCTAATTCTGTTTGAATGTAAGACATTAAACAAAGACATGAAAAATTTTACCTGAAAGAAGAAGCAGCAAAAAGCTGTCAGAAAAAGAAACTAGATTTCGACTGGAGATTGTTTAGCAATGTGAACTAGAGCTGTCATCATGATGAACCTACTGCTATAAGATCATGCAGCTCTCTTGTCATATCCTAGAGTATTTGCATGCTCTGCTCTCTGACACATCTGAAATCCTTATTTTTGATCTGGTTTTATTTCACTTCTGTTTCATAAGAACGACATTTTCTTTTAGCAAAGCAGAAGATATTTGTTAGAACATTTTATAATTCTTTATTTAAAAATGGCAAGATATTCAATTCCTTCTTGGATATTAAACATTATCCTCATGGTTACAGATGAGAGAGGCACATGTCTCAAATTCAAGATTAATCCTTTCCTCAGGTGATATATATAAAGGGAAATTTCCAAGGTTAAGTGTACATCCTATGCAGTTTTAGCTGATTAGAGTTTTATGAATGCAATTTTAAGAGGTGCTTAATTCCCACTGAAACCATCAAAAATTTCCATCTACTGTGCACACCTCACTGTTAAAGAGACTTTTCCAAATGGACATTTATTTTCAGCAAAAAAAGGAAATGGCAGTTCTCCCATAGCAAATCTGTGGGAGCACTCCAGCTTTTTATATTTCCTCCCTTCTTTACCTCATGAACCCAGGTAAATGAGGAGGGCTGTTCTGTAAGCAAGGAGAGATTAGAGCACCTAGAAAGCGACAATGAGACACTTGGCTATTGGTGCTGATTCACTAAAACTATATTCACCACAGCAGATAAAAAACATTTAATTATCATCTGTCTCTACTCTTCTAGCTCCATTTCCCCTCACAGGTAGGTCAGGCACCACTCTTTATTTTAGGCATTACATTTCCAAAGTGGGAGAGTCTTGTGGAAAATTGCACCTTATTCAGAGGGGACAGCCACAGTCTGACAGCATCCTCTCAATTCTAGAGGGGGTAGGTGTCTAACTCCTCAAAAAAGAATATATTTGGGCAGGTTGGGATTTTGTCTACCCCCATATGCTCAATTAAACCAGTCAAAGGAAGTGCTGAGGGGATTTCAAACTACATCTTTATCACAGGTTAGTAAAGTGCCAAAGGCAAGTGTGATCAACCTCATGATTCAAAAGAGGAATGACTCAGATGAAACAGGCAGTAAAGGGGATGTTTTTCTAGAGGACTCCCACACAGGACCCTATGGTTCTCCCATACTTCACCATGTTTTCTTCACCGTGAAGTGAATAGTGCTCCCAACAGCTAGAATCTTCCCTTAAAAAGTTGTGTATTATTTCCTGTTTTCTTCAAGCCCCAATTCTGTGAGTGTTTATATGAAGTTGCAACCTGTTTCTAGCTGAAATGGCAGCACAGAAGATTATTTTGTGAAAGGCTGCTGATACCAGAAGCTCTCATGGTGCTGTCTCCCCCACCAAGTAATTTCCTTTTTCCATTCAAGCATCCTTTCCTCCTTGCTCCAATTCTTCCTCCAGCCCTTCTATTTTCTGGGGTGATATCTGTCCTGTGATCTGTGTATGAAGTTCCTGAACTGTATGTAAAGTTATGACTTTATAATCTAAGAATTTTTGACATTCATAGAGCTCATTTACATTTTCAAGCATCAACCGGAGAATCTCGCAAACCCCAGTGAGCTGTCTTGGAGAATTAAGTATCCTGTCGGAGATTAAAATCCTGTTTTACAGGTGAGGAAACTGGGACAGAAGCTTTTTCAAACCTGACCCAAGGCTTCGTCCAAGGCCAGCCAGTAAGCCAGAGAAGGAGAGGGCTACTTGCTCTAGCCATGTGGACATTGTATGAGTCAACTCTGTTTCAAAATAAATAAGCTTTTTGGGTGTGAAATTTAAATGTCTCAAAATCTGATAACAATTTCAACAACTGTGTTCTCTAGTGCTTTCAAGAGGCAGAGATTTCTGACGTTTTCCAGTCTTTAGTAAATGAAAACAACTCAGGACTCCCATTTACTTGTACAGTGACATTTTTTCCCTCCTTTCTAGCAGGTAGAAGTGGTAATAGAGTCAAGAAAGAGCTATTCCTATTAAGAGCTATTAAAGTAATTGAGGGCAGCAGATACAAGAGCCCAGGAATCTTCAAATGATAACAAGAATGCATCAAGAATGCATAGAACATATATTCATGGAAATGTGTGGGTGTCTTGTGAGTATTGTAATATTTTATGTTATTATATATTGTGAGTAACCTAATGACCTAAATGAAAGTATTCTTTCTCTGCACTTAGTTCTTTTTCCAATTTCCAAGAAAGCACTGTCTTGCAATTGAAATATGTGAGTGGTGTGTGCCACAGGCAGTGGGTGACTAGAATTTCAATTCCTATGTAACTTCTCTTTTCGGTAATGATATGTCGCAGAGATAGTACCCAGAACCAGTGTAGGAGGTCTAGTTTCTCTTATAGCTTTGAGGCCACTCAGTTGGGAAATTAGCAGTACCAGGATCTAATGTTTCTCAAGTTATTCAGGGTTTGAAAGTTGTGGAGTTCTGCCTGGATCAATTTTCCTTGCAGGATCTCTGCCACTTGAAATGGTAGGTTCCCTGCAATCTAATGTTTCTCAAGTTATTCAGGGTTTGAAAGTTGTGGAGTTCTGCCTGGATCAATTTTCCTTGCAGGATCTCTGCCACTTGAAATGGTAGGTTCCCTGCAATGTGTAGCTTTACTCTTGTACTTCATTTATCCCTTGTCTAAAATATAATTTTTTGTTTGTTTGGTTGTTTGTTTTTTTTTTTTACTAGTGCAGAAAGAAAGACTTTTTAGGTGCTACTATGAACTCAAGTGAAAATTTATTTTTGCCTAGAGAAAATTTTGCATAGCTTCATTTTCTGGAGAATGGAGAGGCATAGTACTACTAATATACTGCAAAGAAAAATCTCATGAAATGTAATTAACTGTTTACAAATCATGAATCTTAAGGGTTATTTTCTTCCAGAATGTATAGTAATGATATTATTATTTAGCAAGGATTTCAAGAAATCCAACCCTTTTTCCTTCTGCGCCTCCTAACAAATATGTCCTTGTCACTGTCATCACCACCTCACGTCTCCTTATTTTTCTCTTTCAGTTTGCAGTGCTTTATATATACTAAAACCCAAGTGCTGACCTTAAAGACCTGAAAAGCACAAACCTGATCTTTCTGATGTGGAAGTGAAATAAAAACTTGAGAAAGAGAAATAAAAATGAATGAACAGAGGAAATGACAAAGAACAACTGCTCTGAATGACAGTGGAGGACAGTAATTCTGGCTTTGGGGTGGTTATTTTACCATTGCCCCTGTCTAAAGTCATACAGCCTCTGATGAGCCACAGGACTTCACAGTATTCCCACTATAGGCATTTCTCATTAGGTAGGCCAAAGCCGTCATGTCTAATGCCTATAGCAACCCTCAAATCCTGCTGGCCAACAGACAGGCATTAGGCAGGTCAGGAAACTGACAGATGCAGAAGATACACAATCCTCCTTAGAAGCATTGGGCCATATCCTACCTTGTGTTTCTTGTACTCTATCCTCTAGGAAACAAAGTCCCACTTAGATCCCCAGAGAAGAATTTCATCCTGAGCATTAATAATGACTGTAACAATGGAAGAAGAGAAATGCTCATCTCACTGCCCAAAATCCCACATCTGCTTCATCTTCAGCGAACTACAAATATCTCATTCAGCTTTTCCATCAGCACTATAGCACTGCATGTGCAAATAACCCACTGGGCTGAGCAGCAGTACTAAACCCAGGGGTGTCCTGCACATGGCCCTGCAACAAAAGGCATCTCACTGCTGCTGCTACTGCCAAAAAGTAAGGAGAGAAAAATCACAGGAAGAAGCAAAAGTAGAAATCACAGGTAAAAGTAAAAGTAACAGCCAGATCTGATTTTCCTTTGTTTTGTTTTATGAGTTAATAATAATTTTTGGAAATATACCATTGGCTCATAGCAGGCTGAAGAAAATGCAACAGAACTGTATTCTTCTGAAATTTAAGGTTGTCAAAAATTAAAAGCTTTGTGAAATTAAGGAGGTTTTGCAATAATTTCATTTAGGGGAAAAAAGAGGAAACTTTTCTGATGATGCCAAAACACCCCATTCCTACATTTTTGGAGTGAAACAGTTGGACTTTTCATGTGAAAAAACCCTAACTTTTTAAATTCAGGTATTAAGTGTATCACCATTCAAAATTAGAGAAACATTATATTGTGAATGTCCTGAAATTATTACTTTCTAATTGTTTCACTCCATGCAGAACTTGAAAACAACTCAATTTTTCCTCAATGTCAGAACTATTTTTGGATTCTTAAAGTCCTTTTTGAGGTAGAATATCTTTTTTCTGCATATTGTGAAAGGGGTGGTGTTGTTAAAAACTGTTTAATAGGAGAACAAAGGAATTGTTCCTCTGAAGCTTAATTGTTGTAGAACCATTTAAGGAGGGAGATCAAACCCTCTGTAACTTGTTTTCCAGGATAATGAGATGTATAGAAGGGAAAGTTGATTTGTCTGAATGAAAAATTTTATGAATCTGGGTACACTCTATGGCGAACTTAGCCTGAGTTTTGGATTTCTCATGAAAACTAACTGTAAGTTTATGTGAAAGCCAGTTTTTCATTGCGTACTGCATCCATCCAAATGCCTTGGTTTCTAACCCCAGAGGTGAAAACATTTCCACTGGGTGGAATTTAATCAAGTCCGAATAAATTCTTGTCCCTGTTTTTCCATTTGTCCCCTTTTCTTCCTTTAGGTCTCTTTTCTGATAGTACTATCTGATACTGCTGTGTTTGCCTTTCCTAGGTGAAAAAACTTTCTCCTCCTCTAACCTGCAGTCACTTGGAATAAATTCCCATTTCTCTGGCTACCTGACTACCTACCTTTTTCCACATGTAACCTAAAAAAAAAAAGCAAAAAAAAAAGCTTTGGTTTTGACTTTCTGAATTTCCTCTCCATTCTGTTATTATTTTTTTTAATTCTTCTGTAAATACATTATTTAACACAGTAAAGCCTTTTTGGATAGACTTTATATGATAGATATTATAAAAATGATGTTACATTGTGTTGTGAATGAAGGTACTTAAAAAGACTCATTTGCCTACATTCTACCTCAACCTCTATTCCTTTATAAGCAGAGAATGGAACGTACTTAAGGAAAACAAGATTCATTTCCTTAAAAACCTCTAAGCTAATGCATTGTTATGTTTGTTGCTGTGGTTTCTGTGAGAGGAGAGGCAGATGGATAACAATGTGGGTGCTTCTAAAGCATAACATTTCCAAAGCAATACCCACTGACTGTTTTCTGCACCAACTGCTTCCTCTTCCTCTTTCCACTTGATTCATGAGAAATCTGAGACCCTATGCAGCAGGAAAAGATCATTTTCCCACATGTTGAAATTTTACTGACCTTAGAGTGTGATTAGATATGGCTACACTCTGTATTAAGCATGCCTCAAAGCCCAAGGAAAATCTAGACCTTTCAGCCACCTGCATGGTGTGAACATAAAGCTATACTGAGTACTGATGTTACTTACCAAGGGGACAACTGCCAGTTGCAGACAGCATGCACTGGAGGTTCACAATACAGCAAGAACCACATCTTTCAGGCAACAACTTGGATATGCAAATCCAAGTGCATGGTCCAGGAACCTGACATTACAGTCCTCTGCCTGGCCAGGCCTCCAAAGCCATTCACATAGCCATGTAAACTGGTGTGAGAGTTGCATATGGGACTACACTTTGCTACCCCAACTCCTCCAGAACAAAAAAGGTGAAGTAAAACAATGGCAATGACTTTGACTGTTCCTTCATCAGCTCGCACAATGCAGAAGTATACCTAGGCCAGGGCTAGCTCAATGCACTTTTGTGTGCATGAGCAGAGAAAGAAGCTGAGTATGGGGTGCTCTTGACATCAGTAAATTGTGTGTGTTTTTATATTCTCCAGAAACTAGACACCTACTATGGAGCAGACATAAATTCTGATGCTAAAAGTCTACCATCCAAAAATCTTTGTCTTTTAATAACCTGAAAATTAAGAAGCTTCTCTTTTAAAAGCATGATCACCTATGTGCATTACCTAAATCAATCTGCAAGATCTTGTCACTAGTCAGACTAATAATCCAATACTCTTTCAACAGTCTTCACAATAATGGAAATATTTTCAGCTTTCTCAGGTCGGGCAACTTATCAAAGAGAACTGTGTGGCTCCACGCAGAGCTGCGAGTGATTCTTAGCAGCTTACCCTACAGTACCTCATGCAGGGACTTGTGCTACATTCCCGTGGATTATGGACTTCATCAGAATCTTTGAAATGAAGTAGCTATCCAATATATGCAGGGATCTCACAGGCAACTCAAACTTTATTGGCACTGGGGAAATGCACGCATTTATTTTTTAAATAAGATGTCTGATACACATGCACAAAGACACAAGCACAAACACATGCTAACAGAGTACATGGCAATAAAGAAATCTGTAACATTATCACCTGAGATAGAGGAGATGAGGGAAAGAGACTTCTATGCACCACACTTACTTTACCCCTGTTTTTCATTACTTGCATAACCTTAGAATGGTTCTTGTTAGCATTTAGAAAAAGGGAAAAACCTAGCCTCCTGCAGGGGAGCTATTATTGCTAGAATGTACTAGCATTATCTTGCTTATGGGGGGGCATATTGTTTATGCAGTCTATTTATCAGTGTAGGAATACATCTACCAATATAGCAATATCTCTGCAGTAATAGCATAGAAGAATAAAAGAGTTTTCATGAAAAGAGAGTTCCTGCCTGTAGCATGTACATCTGAGATACTAAAGGATTATTTACCTATCATTAAGATATGGATTTTTTTATCTATTCTAGTTTTTCTTGCAGCAGAAATCATATTAAACTCTCTAGCTGTTATATCTAACATCCATTGGGCACCTTTTCATTCTGGGTAACCTAATATAAATGAAGAAAATAAATCCACATCAATTTGTTGAGCTGCCTTTTTCCCCCTCCCCCTTCTCCCGAATTAAATTCACATAATAAAATCCAAGAGTTACATTTCACTCACATCTGCTTCAATTAATGTACATGATACTGTATGGAATTTTTAATGGAAGAAAAAAGCTAAACCACAATATTTTAAAACCATTGTGTAGGGTAAAAATGCTTCATATAACACAATGTTCTTATACGTCACACAACAGTCAGATGGGCTTTAGAACTCAGGGTAAGCCTTCCTAGTGTTGCATTTCTATCATATTTTCCCAATATAGGATGCCTTTTAAGAGATTCTACTGATTTTAATTTAATGAAATATTATTCTATGATGTAGCTTTAGAAAGTGTTTGCTTGTTTGAAACACCCAGGACTAATAATAACAAAAGCATTATTAATAGTAGTCATATAATGGCTGAAGAATTCATTCAGTTAAGACACTCTAAAGCAGTATTATTTTTTTATCTCTCAGATAATGGATTTCTGTTGAATCTTAATTTTATTTATACCTTTTTAAGATTGCTTTTTGCTTAAATTTTCCCATTTCAGCTAAAATATAAGGGTAGTTTTGATATTGATAGAAGAATTTCACTAGAAAATTGCAAACAGTGGGAAAAGTTGGTTTGCTAATATTTTTCACTAGAGAGAAAAGTATTTTCTGACACTATCAGGTGACGAGTAGGTATAAAAATTGCCTGCATTGATCCATTGACTGTATGTGCAAATCAGTTCATTTACAAAGCATTTCTAGTACCTTAGTTTAGTGTAACTCCCACCTAACTGAGGCAGGTGAAAAAGGCCATAATAACAGAGACACCCGATTATATATCACATTCTTCCTCCCTTCTGAAACTTGTGATGTTTGACATCTCAGGGTAATGAAGGTGGAGCACAGGGAGAATGAAGATGGTGCTCCCATCTTGCTGCACACAAGACAACTGCAGCTAGAAAATAATCTAAATGTTCTCTTCTTGTATCTCACCTTAGTTTGCCTGAAAAATTGTCCTATGCCATATAAAGGAATCACCTTCTATTCTTTTAATGTCAGTGGAGTAAGAAGAGGTTGTAATTATAGTCAGTTAGAGGCATCTGTTCCTTCAGGTAAAAAACGTGGAAGTAGGTATCATTTTGCTCCATTGATTAATCTGCTAAGTCATGAGTTTTTCCAGCTTCATATCTCACAGGTTGGCTTCAACCTGCATGACATAATTTAAAGGAGTATAACTTTGCACATAATTTTGCCTGTGTCCTGTTGAGTTCTTCCCTCATTAGCCCATCCATATGAGGATCTCAGCCCAAGTCCTTCTCAGACTACCCTTTTGACTCCTGGCATAACAGTGCCAATGTTCTAGATGGTACAGGAGATAAGCATGGACCAAGCACCTCCTGAGAGACGGTGAATGAGCTCTGTAGAGGTCACAAGAGTAAAAGGGGGCTGGATGAGCCAGGGTGAAAATGCAGTAATACCCGGGGGCTCAAATGAACTTTTTCTTCAATTACTGGAGAGATCCATTTGTAATTCATTGACCTTTCCTTATCCTAATATTTTTTCTTTTTTTTCTTTTTTTTTTTTTAATATAGTTCAGGGAAGGAAGTGCTCCTCATAAGGCTGAATTGAGAAAATTAGAGACTCCAGTGACTTATTTAAGGGCATGTGTGAACCTGAAAGTTATCTTATCCCAAGCCTCTCCTGTAATACAATTATATCTCTTATAATAACTAAATACCACTGAAATACTACAGTCAAGTCTTGTGTTCTATTTTTATGGATGCATAATACACATACAATGATACTATGTTTATTCATTCTGTTTATTGGTTTGAACATGATTTTTGATGTGTAACATAAAAAGAAGTTTTCAAGTTTAATTGGACTGTCAACTCCATCATGCTCATCTTTATCTCTGGCCGCTTTTACTTCCAGAGTAGCATTTTTTATAGGATATCCACACATAATAAAGCATCCAAACAACTTTTTCACATCATCTTCAATGAATTCAGAGGACGCAACAGTTTGCACAGTCCTCTGCACACATTTTATTACTCCCACTTTCATTCTACAAGGCTAAAGCAAATCATGTCATAAATATCTGTCTTGCACTCATGAGTTGATATACTATTTTCTTCTATGATCCTCTCTCTACTCATAACTTAAAAATCTGGCAAAAAGTACTCCATGTTCTATTTTCTCACTTTAGTAAAATTTCAAAATGTTACAGAGAATTCTGTTCCAAAACTGACAGCGTATCTCAATCGTAGAGTGTTATTTTTAGAAAATCAGAGAATATGATTGTGTACAATAAATACATAAGATCAGGCTCAAAGCTGGTATAAAATAGACACTGAAATAAATGTGTGTATACCAGCTTGCACCTCTCAAAGTTCTGGTCCAGAGAATATAGTGCTGAAAGCCTTTTATAGCATTATATAATTCTCAGACTCATCTAACTGTGATTTTATTTAATATCAACTACACATCGAGTACCTTACTTTTGAAAGTAGACAGATAAATATTCACACAGTTCAAACTTGTTCCATGTGTAACTGTGTGAATGATATTGCGTGTATGTAAAGTAAATGGTATTTGTGAAGTCTATCAGACTTTGCTAACCATGAAACTGAAGATGGTAATGTTCTAAGCTGGACTAAATTGCTGTTCAGAAGCTGTTTCACTACGCTATACATCTACTATGAATCTGTTTTCTTCCTTCTTTCTTCCCCACACATCTTGTGACAATAAAGAGCTGGATGCTTTATGTCATCATTTGTAACTTGATGCTCAAAACTATTGGGATACAAAAATATACTAGTCTCTTTGTAATAAGATGTTCCTTTTACCATATTCTTTCTTTGAATACTTGTTTTTTCACTCATTAGGTCATCAACTATAGATGTGACAGTTGGTCATCAGTGACAGATGTGAGAGGTACTCTGAGGAGACCGCACTCCTCTTGTGGTCAGATTTGTGTTTAGACTTTAAGCTTGAGAGTAAAAGACCTCAGGAATTTTTATTTTTGGTTCAATAGCCCGATATTTCTTTAGATTGTTCTCAGCAGATTTTTGGCCTTAAGTGGTGGCATGTGGCAAAAACGGACTTGTGAGATTTTTTTGTGTTTTGGATGTCGGAGGTCTTGTGAGATCATCTGTTTTTCCCTAAGATTCCTGCCATCTTGAGCCAAAACCTCATGAGAATAGTTGTTTTTGGAACATTATTTTTAATATGAAAACCAGAATGAGAAAAATAGGCCTCTCTTGGCTTTGGATTTACCCCACAACAAAACCTAATACTTTGTTAAAATACACATATTCTGATATGAGGTCTTATAGCTGTTCCCCCTCCCTCAATAAATATAAAAAGTGTTTTAATTTCAAGATAAATTTTAAGACTCTTCTTGCAACAGATTCTGAATGGGATCATATTCCATGGGTGCTCTCTAGGCTCCAGGATTTCTTTCTATTTACTATTTTTGGTTGTGTTTGTTTTGGGGGACCTTTTCTGTTTGTTTATATTTTTGGTTAGGGTGGTGGTTTTTGTTTGTTTGTTTGTTTTTAATGAAGAGATAAATGTTACATACCAATTAATACAAGACCTGTGACTGCTTCTGTAAAATAATGTTTGACACTTCCTACCATCCAAAAGCAAATAAAATATTGTTACAGCTAGCTATTATTCGTTAGTTATTGTTTCTTACAAGAAAATGAAAAAAAGAGACTTTCAAAACTTTTGAGGAAAGACAACAAAACTGACCATTCTTGATGAGACAGCAGAAGATAATGCCACAACATATATATTTGACCAGGAAACTAATTTTTTTTTAAGGATCATGCTATGTCTATAGCTAACAAGACTATCCCAATGCCATGTTACCCTAAAAAACAAATTTTGATGTAAAAGTAGAATCTGCAAGTAAGCCTATCTGTATTTAAGAGAGGAGGAAATTTTTATTTATGGGAGAATTTTTTTTCTGTAATTACTAACTACTTAATAGAGTATTTTTCTTTAAATTAGCTCCTTAACACAAATGTATTGAGGTAGCTAGACATTCATCTGATCCACAAATTAATTTTTCAGATTCCTACATGAAAAGCAGAAAAATTCTCTGAAAATTACCAACTGACAATAAGAACTGCTTTTCAAGCCAAACTGCCTAGGATTTCTGCACCAATTTTTGATGGCAGATTTTACCCTGGAGTTGAATTTGACTTCTGGTCACTCAAGTGGCCCTTCAGTATTGGGTCTAACTCCTCTGACCAGGGGCAGGTGCCTACTGATATGTAGGGTCTTCTCTAAGTTAAATCCCCATCTCCGGCTGACAGCATCCTGAATGATCAGATTCTCCTCAGTGGAGGAATGGGAATGGGACTAGTGCCATGGTCAGTTCTGCTCCCTAATCAGGTCCCAGAATTTCCCCAACCTTTGACTCCTCAACAATTGCAGCTTGGGCCAGGGAAAATAGAAAAAAAAAGAGGAAAAACAAAACAAGGAAAAATAAAAAGAGGAGCTTTTTGTGTCAGGAAATTTAAAATCTTTCTCTAAGCCATAATTACCAACAATCTCAGTCATTGTTCTGTAATGAGGTTTGATGTTTTAAACTACAAAGACACACATTTAAGATATAGAACAAAGTCACTGGGTTTTGTGTGTTTTCCTTTTAATTCTAGAAATTGTTTTTTATTCGATATAAATTTGAAGGCAGGAACACATTCTAGATACACAAGTGCATGTAGTATGGACATATCAAAATGAATTAATCTATACAGGTATAGATAAAGGAAGTAGAAATAATTGTACATAGGTAGTAGATATGAGAGAGAGAAGAAAAAAAGAAAAGAAGATAATAAATACAAATAAAAGAGAATATGAGATGACTATTGTATTATGTTAATATTATGGGGAAATTAAAGTACTTTAAGATCTGCAGATGTAAGATACTATGTAAATATAAAGCTTTTTTATTTTTTTGTCTAAAATTTGAGTTGAGTCAATGCAGTCTGGAAGCAGCTTCTAAATATGATTATTTGAGACTATGGACTCAATTTCTGCCAGGTAGAATGAATTGCAGTGTATTGCTGTGTTATTAAAAGCAACCAGCAGTGTGAACCTGCTGTATTATTAACATGTTACATTAGCCTTAATAGTTAATCCAGTATTCATATTCATATTGTGGGCTCTTCTTCTAAGAGAGACTAACAGCTTTCTAAATGCTTTTAAGATTTCCAGGAATAAAATTAAAGCATGTTTAAGTACTTGTTGGAAATAGTGTGCAGAATTCTGAATAAGGGAGTTATTGCATTGTATCAGGACCCTTAAGAGATTCAGCTGAGAAATAAATTATGTAAACAATGCAATATGTGTGTGTGTGTCTACAGCTGTATATCAATATCACCTATATCTATGTATACAAATATCCTATCCTTTTTTGTCAGTCTGGAATGTGTTATACTGGAGACACTGAACCTTTCAAAATAAATGCAAGACATGTTTTTAGTGTTGCTTCAAAATTCAGAAGCAAAACAAAAACTGGATAAATACTTCATTACATTTTATAAACAATCTGCTTTCTGATAATTATTATGGAGCAAGTTTTCATTCTTTTTAATGAAGTTTGACTCTGAATGCATGTGTGGGAAATTAATTTTGGTGAAAGAATTCAGTTCAGAGCAGTGTATCCTGAATGAGATTTATTGATACCCACGCATTGCCTGCAGTCAGTGAGAAGGTCCAGCGACGATGGAGGAGAGGAGGACAGTTGCCAGTCAGAGGTTGCAAGAACAATCCCCCTCTGCCCCTCAGTTCTGAAGGGAGTTGTACTGGAGCTATACGAAGGCCCCACATTCAGCTTGGCTGTAGGTTCAGATTGGATTTCCTCTCTGCAGCTGCTCCACACTCCATTTGCACAAAGTCCAAACATCTGGGTTTAATGTGAGCAGAGTGGATTTCAAGCTTAATTCTTCTCTTTGTCTCTCTGTGTGTATGTGTGTGTGTGAAATAATCTTTCTAGAATATTTAATTGCTTTCCTAAATATTTCATTATTTTTTTATCCTTGCAATTTATCAAGGTATGAGGTACAAAATCAGTAAAGGACCTTGTATCATGCTCTGCCTTCAGAACATACTATTATTTGTATTGTCCAGAAAACAGATTGAAGTCCTAACTGAAATATCATTAATTATCAATATATTTTTACAACTTATTCTGACTTAGGTGTTTCAGGTGCATAAATCCCAGCTGATGACTTGTTTGTTTGTTTGTTTGTGGTTTTTTTTTTTTGTAGAAGAAAGGACTAAGTAGGGAAAAAATAATTTATAGCACCATAAAGTTTGATTTTTCAACTCTGTCTCTTGGCAGTGCTATATCTCCTCCTCCATTTATGATGTTCTATGTTTTATATAGACTGGGCATAATATTAAACCTCATATGAGAGAATGGGAAAAAAAAATCAAGGAGTAAATAGCTGGTTTGCTTATCATGCCTCCCAGTTTGATTTTGGTAGGTTCCGGAGAACACAGGTGGAGGAATTATAGCAAATAAAAGACTTAAACATAACAAAGCTACCTGAGGGTTTGGCTGAAGTCCCTGTGCAAACTGTGATTAACTGAATACCTGCCCTGGAATGCTGGTTTGGCAAGAGGTTATACACACATGAATGAATCTGTCTGCATACTTAGACACTGCAGTTAAACTTCTTTCTCATTAAAAAAAAAAAAAAAAAAAAAAAAAAAAGGGAAGAAGAAAAAAAAAGGATGTTATTTTCAAATTTGTTGAATATAGTTTGAGTCTGTCTGTTTTGATTTAAGCTTCTCATCCTCAGAAGAAAAGTAAGGTGACAAAGGGCCACATTTATAAGAGAGTGTGAAGGAGAGAAGTAGCAGCCAGAGGACTTGTTAGGCTTTATTCCTAAAAATCAGTGTTCCTCTGGGAAAGGGAGACTGATCCTCTCAGTGTAAAGTGATGAAAGCCTACTGATGTAAATTTATCTGAGCTTATATCCCAAAAGAAACAGGACCAACAGTGAAGAACTGGTCGTATATTAATGGTACTTAGGTAATATATTGAATATGCTTAAAACACATACAGCAGATTAAACATAAAACCAGAATTTTTCAGATGAGTTTAAGGAAGCTGAAAGTCAGTGGTTTGTGAGCACCTGAGGGTTTGCCTAAGTGAAAAGGCAGACCAGCATACTGGTAAAAGGCTGTTTCTGCTGTGGTTATGCACCGGGTGCAGACACACCCTTACTTATACTCACAGCCCCTTTTGAAAGGCTAACTATAAATTACATTTGAAATTTATTCTAATGTAAATTAATCCATTCTTAAGATGGCTAGACAATGATTATGTGTTAGTGTCTATTAGACTCATTTCTATGTGGTTTAAAGCTGCATATCCTTATGGAGGGTGGCATGGTACAGTCAGAAGGAAAAAGTCAATGCTTTCTATTAAAGAACTTACCCTTTGAGTATATTTCCTTTCTTTTTTCTTTATTTTTTGCTGCTTTCCATGTATATTCCATATAGTTACTCGCAATTAGGATCCTGGGCATTAACCCTACATGTACAGGGTAAGCCCAAAGCTGTTTTACTCTACTTCTCTTCTTCCATCAGAGAGGGTCAGGTTGTATCTGAACATTTCTGTTTGTGTACATTTCCAGCTGGGAACATCATGGTAAGTGTGTCCTGCACAGAAGAGCACACTATGGTCCTGGCTGCCTTTGGCTCACATGATGTCAGATGTCTAGAAGTTTCCTCTGTCTTTCCTTATGCAGACAGGTCATGCATGAACTTGCAGTGAAGAGGGACCTCGCCCTTGATTTATAATCAAGTAATGAGCTCATCTATGCTCTAAAAGAGTCTATTGTCCAAATCTTATTGGTTTTTCTCCAGGAAAGTTTTGCCAGTATGTAGAGAACTGGCCTCAGACAGTTTTTCCTCTCCCGTGTTTGCATTATTTCTGACCCTTCCCTGATTTGAATCTTTTTATCTCCTCAACTTTTACTCCTAATTTTCCTGGAAATTTAAGGTTTCTCAACAGCAATGATTTTTGACCATGCCAGCATGTTGGGGGGGTTTGGTACTTGCTGCTGTGGAGGTGTGAGAGGAAACATTGCTCCAAAGCTCCTGCATCACATAACCTGATTTTTTGTTTATTTTTGTGTGTGGTGGTCACAAAATACGCTTTTGTTCTGGTCTATGCAGGGATAGTTGTCATATGACAGTTGAGTGAGACCAGCAGTTTGCCACCTTGGCAGTTATGCCTAAAATCAACCTCACTAGGAGGTCACAATATTCATATGACAGCTATTGGGGAATCATTTATTTCTTCATACCACACTTAGTAACATCCCTGTGAACCATTGTGATTATTTTTTTTAATTACAAGATTTTCTTAAAGATTTCTGGACATCCTTAATTTTTTTATTACAATAGGCACTGAAATCTCCACATACAGGTGCATTCCATGCCTAGTCTACACATACAGTTGCACACCATACACCATAAACTCCCATATAGCAATTAAATTCAGTCACTTGGTGGAAAATGGCCAGGTTGTTTTGCTCCTACTTGTTTTGAGTAAAAGACTCCCCACTCCTTCACCTGAATAGGGAAGATTGACATAAAAAGTACTTCAAGAGCTGAACTCGTCTACAGAACACAAATACAGTGAATTTCTGTATATCTTTAAATGTTTTATATGTCCTACTCATATATAATTTATTGTGTTGTGAAGCCGAGCCCTTCTTTGAATGAAAATTTTACTGTCAGAGCCTAGGGTACTTTAGTCTGATGATTTAAAACTCTCAATGTGCTCTTAGCAAATAGCACTTTTTATTACACTGTGTTTGTCCAAGAGGTCAACTTTCAGCACAGCAGGATTTCTTCCCACTGTAGAATTATTTCTGATGGCAAGACATCTCCCATCTTAATTCATCCGGTGCTAAATGCAGTAGCCAACACTTTCTTCAAGACTCGTTAGACTGGACCTGTCATGCACAAGAAAAGCGTGGAAGCTTCACCTTTTCTTATGTAAGCAACCTTGCTAGCAGATTATACAGCATGTTAAATGTTGTATGCCTGCTTACACCTCTTTGGTTTTAAGATTCCCATTTATAGTTCTGCTCCAGTATTTCATTTTCTCAGAGATGAAGTTGAATCTAAGCTGCCTTGTGAGGATGTTAAATTCATTTTGGAGATGAGTAAAAGTGACTAAAATTATGTGCAATCTTCCAGTGAAATATCGTAAACCAAGCAGATCCTAGATTAAAAGACAAGCTTGACTTTAAAGGTAATGTGATCAATTTCATCAGTCAAAACCAGGTAAATAGTTTTAATGCTTAGGTTGATACAGTATAGATGCCCTATTACACTCATTTACAGTCTCCATCCCTTTGCTCAGCCCCTGCTGAGCCTATTAAGTTAGTATCAAGTCAACTTGTCCCTTAGTGATAGTACACAAACTCTCAGAGTGCTGCAGAATTCTGCATCTGTCCTTTTACCTGTCACTTCAGCCTCCTTTTACTGATGTTAAAAGAAATCTTTACTGTCAGTCATATAACCAATTCACTTTGTTCACAGGCTGTGACAACCTTGTTGTGTTTCTCCCACCACAAACTGACTTCTGTGAATTAGCATTCTCAAAATTTAGACTAGCTCATTAGTCTGAATAAATTTGAAAGGTTGCTGTTCACATTTTTTTTAATCGTAGCTCAGCTTTACTTGGATATAATTTAGGCATCTTTAGGAAAAAAAAAAAAAAGAAAGAAAAGAAAAAACCCACAAACACAAAAAACCTCAGCGTAGTTCCCAAGCATTCATTGTATGATTTCACAGCTAAAAGGTCTTTCAGTGGTTTCATTTGAGCTAATATAAATTAAACCAAATCTTCTAAGTTTTTTACAGTCCTTCCCCCCTGTTTTTTTAATTTATTTTTATATAATTGAAAAATTGGTTACTCTTCCAGAAAAGAAAACAGAAGTTTAAATGCCAAACTCAACTGTTTGTGGCTATTTCCACCAGACCAGCCTGTATCCACATTATCACCAAAAATATACAGTAAGCTTTCTCCCTCAACTGATTAATCCCACCTGCCAGTTCTGTATATGTGACTGTCGCTGCATCCTATAAAACAAAGTAATTTTTTTCCCTGAAGAATTGCCTATGATTAAGCCAATAAACCACCACTTTTGCTCTTATTCTCAAAGTTCTACCAGTGAAAGCCCTTAATTTTCTACTTTCATGAAATCACTAAGGTGTTTTCACTCCATCCTGTGATTTCTTTTTAAGCATTGAAAATTGACTACCGATGGACATGACAGAAGATGCAACTGGTCTGCCCCAACATGAACCTTATATGATGCAGGAATATGTGACCACAGAGAACCAAAGAGTTCAAAGTATTAAGTGAACTGCTGTTCTTCTGTTTTTAGGGAAATTTTCAGGCACTGGGAACAAGATGGTATCAGGACACATTTTTGGATTGTGCTGGCTTTCCAGGACATTTTTATTAGGACACCATAAGGAGCAGGGAAGTTGCATTCCAGAAACAATAATCTATATAGTAATTTGCATCAGTAGAGTACTTTTCACAGTTGTATTGCAATGTTTTTAAGCAAATTATATCTAGAAGGAAATAATGATTTGGGTTTGAAAAATGAAGTACGGGGGACCAGGTCTTTTCCATTCAAATTCCTTTGTTCTTGCTGAAATTCCACACATTTCACTGGAGCCCCTTCTGAGTTACCCTGGTAGTATAAAAATCCAGTCTGGAATCCAGGGAGGTTGAGTAATTTACCCAAGGTCACATTGCTAGCACCTGAGCCTCAGAGTAGAGAATAGAGGTCCTCAGAGTTTCACCTAAAAGGGGCTAATGACATTACTGTTAGCTGTAAAATAGAAATATAGAAATGTCTTTGCATTAATATCAGCACCTTAAAACTAAAAATGAGTGAGCTTGACCAAAGAGGTCTGATACAACTGACTACATAGTCAGGGTGGAAAGATATAAATCAATGGGATGAAATGATCCCTTTTTACAGACTAGAGAAGAAGTTTGGCTATGTCTCAAGAAATGGGGAATTACACTAGACATTAAGGGAACCAGAGATACTCTCAGCATTTCAGGGTGGATATAACTATGCAATGGAGCAGAACAGATTAAAAATCCTAATCTAAGGAAGCATTAATACATAAAACTCCAGGAGAAAGACATGATATGGTAGAATTAATGTGATGGTGCTCTTAGTATGCATTTGCTAGGTTCAAAGTCTTCATTTCTTGCCTTTTCAGTTGTTTTCTCAGTTCTTCCTCCAGCATGTGACAATATTGTTCCTTCTTCTTTCAATATCGATGACTTCTTCTGACACCACTGACTCATTGTGCCAGGAGCTATAGATATCCAGCAATTCCTAACTTGGCTTCATAGAGTAGAAGAGGTCAGTCATGTGGAATACAATTTTCCCATATTTCTGTCTTGGTTTGTTTACACAGATCTACAGTAAGTACTGCCCTGAAAAAGAGACAGAAATATCACAAGGTGATACTTTCTTTTGAGCATTGCAGTGCAACAACTCTGCCCTTTCAAGGAATTCCTGTTGAAGATTAAGGCATTGTTTGCTTTCTTCAGAATATTGCCTAGAAAAGTAGCTGAAACTCACTGTTCAACCATGTGAATGACTGTCTTCCTTCAAAAAACGAGTACAGAACCTCTTTTCACCTGCTCTTGACACCACACCTATCATTTTCTTTCTCTTTCTCCCTTCCTTTTCTCCGACATACTCTTAAGCATTTGTTTTTCCACAACTTAAGTGCACTGTTCTCTTTTTCACATATTAGGTATTCAATCTTTTGATCTTAGTCAGAATAGTCAGCATAAAACCTAATAGAAAAAATGCTGGAAATCACTAGAAAATAGCTTTTTCACCATAGTTTTCCTGTTTTATTCATTCCTTTATGTATGTGTTTGAGCAAAATGTATATACAGAATTGGTTATAACTGTATTCTCACCTTTTTTAAATTATTTTTTCCTGAATTTTTTTCTACTTGGGTATTAGCATTTAGGGTCTCTTTCTCTTCTTTCTCTTTTTACTATCCCATCTTTGTTTTCTGGCCAACTTTCTCTGCATCCCTGGCTGCCATCCCCCAGTAAATTCTGGACATCATTACAACAGCTGCTTAGGAGTGGATGGAATTTGTCTCTGCATATCAAGCCAAAAGGGTCTACAAATTTCTTTGTTGTGGCTGCAGTCATAACAAGGAAAAATAGTCTGGGAAAGACCTCCTCTTTTGGATTTGCCTTAGATAGCCTTATCTAGTTCATTTATTTCCTCTTTTTTTCTCCTTAGTTTTTTTTATCTTTGCTTCTTCATTTCTCTTCTCATTTTCTCTCTATATATTTCATACCCAATTAATCTGGTTCTCTCTAGCACACTTTTATAGGAAGTTCATGAAAAGAACTTTCAGTAGAAAACCAAGCCAATTTCCCTGGTAACTTCCAAAAGCAAGTGAAAATGACAAACGGATTGACTACAGTGGATTGATTGATACTGATTTATAACTGAAAATTGAATCAAGTGCGTCCACGTACACTTTCTCCAGGGACTAAAACAGAGGCAGACTACTTCTGTCAGCAATCCTATACAATGAAGCTAACTCGTGTCATATCACCTCATCTCTCCATTTCTAGCTCTCTCTTCTACTTAAATAAAGATAGTTGTTAAGCTACAGATGCTTGCTGCCTTTCTCAGGCACATAACACGATTTTGAGGATACATATAACTTACACTTTATCATGCAATAGTAGTCAATTTTCTATACGTTCTGAAATCACTGCTCAACTGTGCACTCCTGCACCTCCCCCTTCATGTGCCTTTGTCTGCCCGTGTCCTCAGGTGGTTTTGCACTTCAGCTTCCTCCTACTGTTTTACTCCTGGATCTTACTGTTTTACTACTGAATTGCAAAGGAGAACTAGCAGAGCCTGATCTGGAAATCCTTATTTATGATGGAAACTTATTCATCCATGTGTACATGTTTGTATGGTCCTTCCTAGGACACCTGAATTAGTGGGGTTTGGAGGGGAATGCTTCTGCCTATATCTGCTATCTTAGTCAACCCATTCTTAAGTAGAAAAATGACTAGAAACGTCAGTGTGTCATAACCCAGCTAGACTGCCACAGGAAACAAAGGACTGAAAGATATCCACAGAAAACAGGGAAAAGTTAAAAAACCTGCTGCTACAAATTTCAACACTTTGAGAGAATAGAAAAGGGAAGGGCAACGTTCTCTGTAACACATTACAACCCCTGTGTTAGAAGGACTTTTATGACTTCCATTCCTGGAGAAAACTCAGACATCCTGGCGAGCCAGGGTGCTGCCACTGGCCCCAGTCAATGGAAGGGTCTTTGCTGTTCTGAAGAGAGCAGCCTCTGTGGCTACCTCACTTCTGCAATTGTCAAAGTCAGTTCTGGGCTAAACCCAAGTTGCTCTCCTAAGGAAAAAGGGCACCAAGGCCTTGTATTTGTATATATGATTTTCTGGATGTCACTTTATTTTGGACCTGCTCTGACTACCTCCAGCTCTGGCTTTCATTCATGTCTTATGGTTATGGATCTGAAAAAGAACAGTCTCCTTACAGTCTTTCACATGGTCCTTCACAGTAAGGCCCAGAGGTTTCTTACTGACATTGGCTGCTGGATTTTGCAGGCAAACTGAGCTGGGGTAAGCTGAGGCTACTTGACAGACATATGACAATGAGGAGCAAAGTCCAGGAAGCATATTAGAGTTCACTACAGGACTCACCTCACTCAAATAATGGGTGTTGTTACACAAGCACAAGGTGATTGCTTGCTCAAAATCTACCAAAGAACTTCTTTACATTAGATTGAGCCATAAATATTGGCTTTATTATTTTAAACATCTCAATTTTAAGGACTTTATAGTTCTACAAAATTGAAATCCATTGGCTGACAGCAAACCTTGGACAACATATTAGATGGCAATTTGTTGTGGGTTGACCCTGACTGGACGCCAAGTGCTCACCAAAGCTGCTCTGTCACTCCCCTTTTCAACTGGAGACAGGACAGAAAATGTAAAAAACCCAAACTAGTGAATTGAGATAAGGAGAGGGAGAGATCATTTGCTGATTACTGTCATGGGAAAAACAGACTTGTATTAGATAAATTCTATTAATTTATCACCAATCAAGTCAGAGTATGATAAGGAGAAAAAAAAAGAAATCTTGCAAGCCCCTTCCTTCTATCCTTCCCTTCTTCCTGAGCTCGACTTCACTCCTGAATTCTCTACATCCTCCTTCCCTTGAGGTGAAGGGTGGAGGGGGAATGGGGACTGTGGGCAGTTATCTCTGCTGCTCCTTCCTTCGTAGGGGAAGGACTCTTCACACTCTTCCCCCACTCCAGCATGGTATCACTTCTATGGGAGACAATCCCTCACAAAATTCTCCATTGTGGGTCCTTCCCATGGATTTCAGTTTTTCATGAACTACTCCAGCATGGGATCCTTTCCACAGGGTGCAGTCCTTCAGGAACAGACTTGTTCCAGTGTGGGTCCCCCACAGGGTCAAAAGTCCTGACAGCAAATCTACTCCAGTGTGGACTCCTCTCTACATGAGTCTACAGGTTCTGCCAGGAACCTGCTTTATCAGGTTTTTCCCATGAGGTCACAGCCTCCCTCAGGTATCCACCTGCTTTAGTGTGGGGGACTCCACAGGGTGGAGGTGTATCTCTGCTCCACTGTGGACTTCCATGAGTTGCAGGGCACATCTCTGCTCTGGCACCTGAAGCACCCTCTCCCCTTCCTTCTCCGCTGTCCTAGGTGTCTACAGACATCTTTCGCACAGGTTGTCACTTGTCTCTTTGGCTGCAGTTGCACAGGGTTTGTTTTAAATCCTTAAATACATTATCCCAGAGACTCTACCACTGGTGATGGCCTTGGTCCTCGACAGTGTCTGGTCTGTTCTGAAGCTGTCCAGCATTGGTTCCATCAGACATGGGCAAAGCTTCTAGTAACATCTCACAGAAGCCACCCATTCAGTCACCCCACTACCAAAACCTTGTCACACAAACTCAATACACAATTTCCCACCAGGAGAAAAAAAAAGACAAACTTTAAAAGGGCAGATTTTAAAACTATGAGGAAAATGGTTAACAGCAGGCTGAAGGGCAAAGTTAAAAACTTTAAAACCGCAGAAACAGCCTGGAGGCTATTCAAGAACATTGTGTTAGAGGCACAGATGGTTTGTGTATCATTGAGAACAAAAACAAAGTAAAATGGTGAGAATAAAACTATGGTTAAGCAGAGAAGTACAGGGCTTTATTGAGGTTAAAAAGGGATCCCTTAAAAGCAGAAAGGCTTCCTGAACAACCTAGCCAGATCAGGCCATCAGTCATGTTGGTGAAAGAAAAGTCAGCAAAGATAAGAGTAGTAAGGAAGTGGTCAGCTAAAAGTAATGAGGATCAGGTGAGTAAAGACACAGTTATATGTACTCATACCATGTGGTTCTGGCACATTAAAGTTTGCAACAGAAATGTTTCATTGTCCTCTTGAGTTTCCTTTGAATTTCCACTCTTTTTTTTTTCTTAAGAAAAGATGCTACCATTCAATCAGAGGCACGACACTAGAAAACAAACAAAACAAAATGATTCTGCAAAGATACTAGAGTAGCCTCAAATTTCTTACCTGACTTTCTTCCATCTCCATCTTCTTCTCCAGGCCTGCTCCCTTGGCTGGCAACATCTCATCCTTTCTGCCCTGGCCAGAAGGCAGGTCCCTTTGCTCTAATATATTCTGGGTTTGATTCTGCACTGATAGGTCTAAATTCTCCCTGTAACAAGCACTTTGAACAAACTCTACTTGGATATGTTGAAATAAATTTTTGTTAAGGGTGGTCCCAATCAAAACAAGTGTGTTACCTAAATGTGTCTATGTGCAAGAACTAAATTACTGAGTGACTTGAAGTCCTTCAAGGATGCAGAGAAACAATAAAATATAAACTTTTTTCAGCAATTTTTCTGCCCCTAGAAGATGATAAAGGATGCTCTCTGTGCTAAGTTAAAGGAGTGAGAGAAATGGGAGGTAAACAGACAGTATTCATTAAGTTGGGAAATTCAAGTTTAGCAGTTATTGATGGTGTATCAATGTAGTAACATACGTAGTATGAGATATAATAGCAATTCATTAAGACCCCTGATCAACAGCAGGCCAAACATGAGCCAGCAGTGTGCCCAGGTGGCCAAGAAGGCCACTGGCATTCTGGCTTGTATCAGAAATAGGGTGGTCAGCAGCACCAGGGCAGTGATGATCCTCCTGTGGCACTGGTGAGACCACACTTCGGATCATGTGCTCAGTTTTGTGCCCCTCACGACAAGACAGACACTGAGATGCTGGAGTGTGTCTAGAGAAGGGCAACAAAGCTGGTGAAGGTTCTCAACCGCAAGTCTGATGAGGAGCAGCTACAGGAGCTGGTATTGTGCCTGAAGGAAAGGGGATTCAGGGTATCTTGTTGCTCCGTAACTACCTGAAAGGAGGCTGTAGCGAGTTGGGGGTCAGTATCATTTCCCAAGCCATAAGAAACAGGACAAGAGGAAATGGTCCTAATTGTGCCAGTGGGGGTTAAGATTGGAAATTAGGAAAATTTTCTTTACTGAAATGGTTGACAAGTACTGGGACAAACTTCTCAGAGAAGAGGTGGAGCCACCATCCCTGGAAGTACTTAAAAAAGGTATAGATGTGACACTTCAAAACATGGCTTAGTCATGAGCTTGGCAGTGATGAGCTAACTGTTGAACTTGATGATCTTAAAAGTCTTTTCAAACCTAAATAATTCTATGAAATCTGTAGGTAGAAGTGCCTTTTCAGAACCAAACCTAAGAACAAAATTTAATGGTAGGCATTTTAGTGACTTGCTCTACCCGTTTCAGAAGAAAAGATTTGTTTTAAATGGGCTGGAGATGGGAGAAACATGAGAAATAAGTGGAAGAAACATCACATAAATGGGGATAGGCTGAGGCAACATTTCTTTATTTGTGCCAGGAGATGACCAGAAAGGGATGAAAAAGATTGAAAAAGATTACTCTGTAACCATCTCACAGAGCATCTCCTGAGATTGTTTGTCCTTTCCCAGCACAGGTTTTTGAGAGGATATGCTGAGTACTTGTGATTGCTTCAGTCAACAGAATGTCTTCCAGAGAGGTGGTAACAATATCTGGAAGGACGGAGCACAGATTGTGGGTAGGGAAAAAGGGAACTGGGAAAGAGGCAACTGGGAAACAAGGCAGTTGGAGGTATAGATCAGCTAAGGAGGGGCTGTGAGAAAGGTTTGGTTTATATGGGCAGACTTTGAATAAACTTTTAACATTGTTGACCTCCAAAACCCCTGTGTACTTCATTAATCATCCAGTACACAGATGAGAACTTTCAGAACATCTGGTGCCTTCCTGAAGATCTCTGGTGTATAGGAACTTCAGGCTTTAATTTCAAATCACTGTGAACTTTAGATCAAAAGTTAAGACTGAGATTCTGCGTCACTTGCAAAAAGAGAAATTTTACATCTCCAAGTACTTAGCAAAGGATATTTTTTGGTTTCGGTTGTTTGTTTGAGTATGTGTGTGTTGTTGCTTTTTGTTTTGTTTTGTTTTGTTTTCCTAGTTTAAAGAAGAAACTGCATGCCTCTAATCAGCAACGGCACATGCACACACGTACACTATTATATGTGAATACTTCTCCAATGTTACTTTCTAAGAACTTTAGACACTTCAGTTTTATTAACACTTTGATAAAACATACGCTTTCCTCGAAGAAAGGGAAGCCATGGGGATTTGTTAAAAATTCAGAAAAGGAAGATACTGTGAAAAGATTAATTCAGTTACAGTAAGTAATACATTCTACTAATGAAATAGGACACAAAAAATGTTAGATCCCTTGAGAAATCAGGATAATACTGTTTGATCCTTTTGAATATATTTAATTGTATTTATGTATGTGTCTCTATGTACATCTACATTTATGAAAATATTGTTATGCATGTCCCTGTGTATGAATACATTTATAAAACAAACCCATGACCATAAATCAGCTCAACAGAAACAGTATAAAGTGGACTGCTGTATATCTTTATTTAAAATACATAGGATGCCAAGACAGAAAAACACTAAGAAAGAAATACATATTGTTTTTGAAGCTGAAGCATCAATATGGTTGTAATTTTAATGTTTCTTGCTGGAAAAAGGTCATCTTTGGCGAGGTCGGGTTTTTCTTAAGGTCATTTCACATTGAGATATCTGCCTGCTTTTGACATTTCATCTAGAAGAGGCACAACTATTCTGACACATGAAATGGGTTCTTTACAAACCCAATGGCTATTTCTATCAACATCTGTTATTCTTACACAAAAGGGGAATATGCATTGATTGCAAACAAGGCTTCACATTTTTTGAGAATATTAATATATATATATATATATTGTGCTTAAAGGTACAGCAATGTCCATTTGAAATAAAAAGAGAAGACAATGCTGTTCTATAAAAACTGAAAAGAAAAATAACCCAATGGATGGCATTTTTTGCTCTTAATTCGAATTAAATAATTTTAAATATGTTAATTGTTGGTGGTAAGTTGTCACACTCCTTTCTGTAAAGCAGCATGGCAGTGAAATTCACTAAGCATTTGTGTAATTACTTTGTGATATTGACACAGAAAAGGCACAATAAAAATCTTTTTCTTTACATTTTGTGGGGGATTTTTAATTGCATATTCATTTGTAAATTTCAGTTCCCTCTAGCAGTGAATATGATAGGAAAAATCTGTTGCCATATAAATCCCCCACTTTGTACCCCCATATTTTCAAACCCCAGAATCATTGTGTGTTTGTGGTATGACATCTATGTAATTAAAATAAACTTTATTAGAGTAATTCAGACTCACAGGACAACTGAATTTTTTTGTAAGATGATCCAGGATTCCACTGGCTGAATCTTGGTCTAGTTTAACAGTGGTTCACAAAATTCCTTTACCAAGGAACATCACAGGAAAACCATAGTTTGTCATTGCTCCCTGTTTGCAGACAGCTCAATTGAGCCTTGGACAATCCAAAGCAGAAGCATTTAGTTGATCACATGCTGTATGTGTTCCCATATTGATGGTCTGTTCTTTACGAGCCATTGCTTTCTCCAAAAACGAATGCCATTTTATCAGAAAACAGGTTTTGTTTTCTGACTATATTCCTTTGGCAAGTGCTCAACTCTGCTCTTTGTGGATGTTTGCAGGAACATAGCTTTGCTCACATAAGTATTTGAGAACAGTGAATAATAAAGGACATGAACAAGCTAAAACCAAACCCCATTTTCTCATCTAACAAGCCGCAAGTGAACAATTTTTGTACTATTTCTACTGGCTTACTGATGTTGCAGCTTCAGTAAATTTTGTGTGTTTGGAGTCAGTGCACTTCCCTACTTACTAAATGTGTCATATTTAACTTCTCTGCAATAGGAGGATGTATGGCAGACATTCACTGACAACTACAGGTGCTTCTTTTCTGGACTGAAGCCATATGTCCATAGGGCATTGAAGAGGTTAACATCCAGGTGTAAGAGCTTTATTGCCAGAACATGTTCTTCGTTGCTTTTAGACTTTGGTCTCAAATAAATGTCTTCAACATATTTTATTAAAATGTCATGATTAGATTTATTTAATGTACTAGGATCCAGAGCATGTCAGCTCTGTGGATGACTGAAAAATGCTTCATTAGGTTTTGATGGCTTCATAGGACAGCAGGGCAATCCACTTGTTTTTCTCACTAATGTATCTCTGTTTGAAAACAGGACTTGAGCGTTCTCAGTTTATGCATTTACTGATAGAAGGAAAGGGAAAACACTCCTATGTTCTGCAGTGTTGCATTTGATTAGAAAATAATGTTTGGGGTATGAATACACTGAAGTAATGTTAAGGAAACTTTAAAGCACCCTTAAATCTACCATTTTGTCCCTAAGGCTTTGTAGTTATCATTTGAAATGTGTGGCCTTTTTTTAATGGTACCACAAGAGTAGCAACTGCTACATAATAGTACAAAAAAAAGTAATACTGAGGTGTAAGTAGTGTTTCTGATACTTGTACTTACTCCCCTGTAAAGCCTGGAGTGGCAGAATATGGTTCTTCAACTTCCAATAGCATCATCAGAACACTGCTTGGATAGACCATGGACCAGAGAAGCAAGGAAGCACAAAACTACCAGCTTGGATTGTGCCAATGTGTATACAAGCATAAATTTCAAGAGTCTCCATTTAAATAAGTAGTTCACATAGAATTTAGAATAAATAGGAGCAAGATAAGAGTATGCTCTGTATTGGAAAAGCAAAAAAAGTTCATGCTCCACACTGATTTATCACAAAGGACAGCCTGAAGCTACTTTCAGCAATCAAACTGGTTACACATAGGGATTTTGGGGACCCGTCAGTTGATAACTAATGAGAATTTAATCTCTGGGCTTACATTTAGGGTGAGACTTCATTATGCTAGTAGGTAGTCTAGAAAGGATAAAATAAAATTGTGCAATTGGGGTCTACACATGTTTTGCTTAATGAGAACTAGAAACTACTTCATACCAGAACAGACCAAGCTTCTACTAGATCAGTTTAACATTTCCTCCATACTGATTTCCAGTTGCCTCCTCTGGCAATAATCCCCAGTTTCTGTACTGCAAGCAGCATAAGGGCTCTCAGCCGCACTGTAACAGGATCAGATTGAATGATGAATATCTGTCCCATTTGAGAAACCCAGATGTATTTTTGCAAGGGTGAGCCCAACAATGGGTCATAATTTTAAAAAAGATAATTTTCTTCCAAAAAGAGTTGATCAGATGTTTCACTGGGCAGAAGATGCATAGACACATTTGTTATGAAGGCAGCTCAATTCACTTCCAAGGGCAGTGGGCCCCATGTTATTTGCTTGTCTTTATTCTGCTGCCCCAACCACTTAAGACCAAAATGTGAGAAGAAGAGGAGAAAAAGGTTATGTACCTACTTGCATTGATTTGAATAGCAGAATGATAGTTATCTTCAGTCTCTGAGGTGGGTGGGAGCCTGACACTGAAAGAATTTGAGGAGGAAGTGCTGAGTGAGAAAATCACTGCCTAAGAGAAAGGTTGCATACTCGGCACATGGAAAATATGCACTCTGTAGGTGGATATTTAGTAGACTAAAGTAAAATAAAGAATAAGCAGGAGGAGAATAATTGAAGAAAGATTACACAGAAAAGAGGAAAGAGAGGTTTCTGAAGTGACCAAAATTCTCCTGCAATTTTTGCATGGTCATTGCTACCTTTGCTGATGCCACTGCATATTGATTTGTCTCTTGAGAGGGCACCATATTTGAGATTTAGGCTTCCCTTACTCCTCCCTCTACAACCTCCTATTGAAAGGAAGGAACAAAGAAATCATTCTGAATATCTTTCTCGTCATAAGGCAGTGATTCAGATTCCTCCTTCCATTTTCATCTTTTGTTGATTGAGTTGTCAAGCACCCAGCCTCAGCAATAGAAGCTGAAATAAGCAATGTCTTCATAGCTTTGCCACGCTGTGTCAGTACTGAATAACTGAGCCTTATCAACTTCATGCTGGGTCTGACATTCAGCTGAGTTCCTTTAGAATGTTTATCACTACTTTTTGTATCACACTTAGAAACTCCTTACCCACAGTCAATTGTAACCTTGAATTCTCTTTTTCTGGAGACCCATAGAAAGCACCCACCTCTGGAGGAGTTCTGCCTATAGCAGCCAGCATGTGTAGTAAGCTGAGGCTGTTCTCAAGGACCATGTCCTGCAAGTTGCACTATAATATGTCATAAACCCTTGGAGTTTCACTAGAGATTTACTGGACATGAAATCTAGCACTATTGATCTGCTATAAACACATTGATAATCCTGTGGATGGCAGCAGAAATAGTGTAATTATTTTGGTATGCAAGGGCCTATGTCAGTGTTGGATAGTGGTATGAGAATACTTGTGCTGCAAAGACAGCACATACAGTGATGGCTTTACTTCCAGCAGTGGATAGAAGAAAGCCCTTACTAACATCTCCAACTTACTCATAAGCAGAATAATGAGACACAAAAGCATTTCACTTGGAACTGATTCCTAGATCCAGCACATTCCCTAATACAATTCTGTTTTATAAGCCAATTTTGTCCTTTATCAGCTCACAATAAACTGATAAAGCTCAGAGTTTTAGTCTTTTTTGGCCCAAATGGAATTGACTTCTTTGATTTCTCAGTTACTGATGCTTCAATTCATTCATGTTAACAATAGGTAAATCTCAACAATCCCTTGATTCATTTTGCATGGCAGAGGGTGGAAAGGACAATAAAGGCTAGGAGGAGAGGGGTGAAGGAATTCTTCTTCACTTAGCTGTCAGCCATCTGATATGTTTATGGATCTGATGCCTCCAGTATGTTTCCCATCACAGCTGTTTGATATTACATGTTATAAAAGTGTATTTCCACTGTTGCTTAAAAAAAAATCCCAAGGCTGTTTCTGGACCAATGTAAAACGTCTTTACATGAAACATTCACATGATCTTATAGTTTTGAAATCATTCTATGAGGGAGACGTGCTATAGGGTCATAGATGCCTAATTTTTGCTGTCCTAGTCCCATTTGTTTTTACAGTTCCTATGAATGTATTAATCACACACCTGAGGGCACATGGGTATGCATATAATTTTAGCTAGATAACATTTTACTAAGTTATTAAAACCTAGACTCTTTTAGGGACATCAGAGAGTACCTATAATACCTCTTTGATCAAACACCACTCCAATGTGTTCTGGTTGTTTCTCCTATTAAGGTATTTATATTTTTATCTCACTCTTTCATTACAGCTATGAGAGAGCACCACAACAAACCCCCTCTGTCACTTCATCCCCAGTCGAAGAGAAATGACTATTCTCAAGGGTCCACAGCTTCGCATTATTAACATTCTGTCCCTGCATACCCATACCTAACCTTATCTTATTTCTTGTTTATGTGAAGGAGACTTTCATCTATCCATATATTTTTTTTTTTCAAAAGGGAAAGAATAATAAGGGAAAAACACTCTACCATATCACTGATTTTACCCCAGAAGTAGAAAGAGTAAATATTTTTTCCAACTTTTTTAGAAGCCACTCTTAAGCTATTAAGATATTCTATATGGATTGGGCCAAACTATCCTCTATAGTAAACTTCTGAGTCCAGCAAAGCTGCATGACTTTCAGTAGAAAAGATCATGAACACGTACTGTCAATTTGTATGTTATCTACCTGAAAATACTTTTTTTCTGACTCTATCCTCCCATATCCAAATTCTAAAGTGTGTGTATGTGGAAGAACAATGACCAGTGACCATTGTTATTTATAACTGCCGACACTAATTTTTGTCCAGTTACTCATTCTGCATGAGTGAATGAAAAAGTGCAAACTAAACTGACTTTATGCTTTATTCAAAAGGTTGTTTACAGCTCATTGATAGGCAGTGTGAAAATTCAACATGAAAACAAGACTAATCCTCAAAACCTTAACTCAGACAAAATTATATCTTTAATCTCATTATAAATACAAAAATATGTTGTGCCTATTAAAGAATTTTCACTTGTCTTTAACATATCCTTTTTATCAGTGTTTGATGAAAAGAGACTAGAAACCTCTGGAAGCTTCTCTGAGAAATAAAGTTTCCATATGTCACGTTGTTGAAAGAAACACATATCAGACTCTATTTTAATGAAAAGCACTAATTTCCAGTTGTTACATTTTTATTTTTTATTTTTTTAACCCTGCCATCATACCTAGGGGCCATGAATTTCCTCAAATTTTCTTCATTTTAAAATTCATAGAGGCAAACCCTAATAAAATACATGGTGGAGGTGAGCTTCAAGCTTTTTCCAGATATTATTTTCCCTGCAATGAATGTATAATAAAATTGGTTTAAAGTGTTTTCAATAACTTAAATGTATTCAGAGAAACAATTTAAAAGTCTGTACTTTCATCTTAAGGGTTTCTTTAGAGGGGTTTTAAGGTTTAGGCTACTGAATCATCAGAAGACAGGTCCCACAGCAGGAGCTCCAGACCCTTTCATTTCATATTGTATATGTTTTCATTGTGGATAAAAGAGAGGCAGCTTTATGTTTGTTCGGGTGGATTTTATCTGCCAATACTTCCCTTGAAGTCTGAGGCCAGAGGCTGGTTGATTCACTTTGCCAGTAATGATGACTTATTTGTGGTTACTGAATCATGTTAAAAAAAGTTATTCTTGCTATTTTTAACATATTTTTTGCATGCCTGGCATTACTACCGAATGGCATTAAATGTGCTATTGAATCTACATATACAAGAAGCCTACCTTGTTTCAGCTGCAAAATGGGATATTGTTATGCTATAACTGGGTTTGTACTTTTTGTGGGCTTTCTACCAACAAGAATTGGGTCTGTGTGCATTCCATAAATAATCCATTATTATTTTCATTGTATTACTGCAATTTTTGACAATCATAAATTTTAATAGAAGAATAAATGAGATATAATAATACTTTAATTTTTATTGTATCACAAATTCTTGCATAAAGGTAGCTTGATTTCTTGCATACTTCCTTAGTCACAAAATGAGTAGTCTTTATTCCTTATTTTGCAAATTGTGTGCTTATCTTTTTTCCAGAAAATAGTTGAAATACCTACATAAACCTTCCTTTCCTTGTTTTCCTCAGCTGATGAACCAATATATGACAGAATCACAAGAAACAAAATATTTTTTCAAACTTTTTTTTCTGAGATAAAGTTAGGGTAAAGAGTATTTCTGTACAACAAAGGTCTGATGTACAGAAATATCTTTTTCAGCAGGGACAAACACAGTATCTTGTCTTTAGATATAGTATATGCTTAGACAGTTTTAGGCCAAAACGACTAATGTGAATTTGGATAAACGGATTTGTAGAGATATTGGATGTGAACCATGAAGCACAGGTTTTTTGTTTGGGGGGTTTTGTCACATTTGTTGCCTTCCTGAATAAAGGAAAATATTTTGGTTTTTTTATTTTTATTTTCCTGTGGATGAGAAACTAATGGTCAGTCACTGAAGCAAGAATCTCTTTCCAGAGAAAGAGGAATGTTAAGCTAAACATTCTGGAAAAGCAGTTTCTGGAAGCAGCTGAAAAACTTCAGATATAGTTAATTCTTTTAGTTTGATAATATAACACATAAGTCCATAAGAATCAGCATTAGAAAAAGGATTGTGTAAGAATTACAAAAAATTGCAGCTTTGATTTTAAATTCAATAAAATGTTTAATATTAACTAAAAATTTTGCTTTTGTTACCAATATTTTTGTCTCTGTTTTTAATTAGAAAATAATTATTTACTTCTATCTTTTAATTTCTCTAATTATTTAGTTTTACTGCAAAGTAGCAAAACTGAGCAAATTGAGTGAAAATGCAAAGAAAATCTAATCAATGCTTTTTTCTTTCTCTTTTTTTCCAATGGGAGAAATGACAAAAACAGAACAAAACAAATCACAAGTAAACTGAGACAACACAGAACCATAGAATCCTAGACTCATTAGGGTTGGAAGAGACCTTTAAGATCAAGTCCAACTGTCCACTCAGTACTCTCACTGTAACCGCTAAACCACCGAACCACATCACCCAGCACCAGGTCCAGATGCCTCTTAAACACTTCCAGGGATGGTGACTCCACCACCTCCCTGAGCAAACTATTCCAATGCCTGACCATTCCAACTGTGAAAATTTTTCTCTAATATGTAATATGAATCTCCCTGTCTTAGCTTTGGGTCATTTCCTTTGGTCCTATCACTGTAGGCACAGTAGAAGGGACTGGCCCCCACCTCACTACAACCTCCTTCCAGTAAGTTGTAGAGAGTAATGAGTTCTCCCTTGAGCTTCCCCTTCTCAAGGCCAAACACACCCAACACCCTCAGCTATTCCTCATAAGACATGTTTTCTAGACTTTTCAAAAGCCTTCTTGCCCTTTGCTGGACACACTCAATATCTCAATGTCCTTTTCAAAGTGACGGGCCCAGGACTGAATGCAGCACTTGAGGTGCAGCCTTACCAGTGCCCAGTACAGGGGCCCAGTCACTGCCCTAGTCCCCCTGGCCACACAATTTCTGATACAGGCCAGGATGCCACTGGTCTTCTTGGCCATCTGAGCACACTGCTGACTCACTTTCAGCTGCCTTTCAACAAGCACCTCCAGGTCTTTTTCCATGGGGTATCTTTCCAGCCACTCTGCCCCAGTATGTAGCATTGCAGGGGGTTATTGTGGCCACAGTTCAGATCTCAGCACTTGGTCTTAATCTCATGCCGTTGGTCTTGTCCCATCTTTCTTGACAGTCCATCACTTTGTGAAAGCCTGAACACAAAATTCAGCTCCAAATACAATTTTTTTCCTGTTGTTTTCTCTATAGATTTCTTTGCCAAATAGTACATGACATGGAAAATTTTACAAAACTATTGCAATATAATTAAAAATGTAAGTTGGGTATTTTGAGTCAGCTGTAGTCTTTAGTAGCTTTTAGATACCAAAGACCATGCTATTGTTTTCATTATTAGTCTTAACAGATGTACAGAGTAAATTATTGTTAATTTGCAGCTATTGTCTTTTACTAAATATGTTGTAGGGTTCTGCTCTGCTATTTATAAAGTTCACTACAGTAAGCAGCAATGACATAAATATTCAGGTTTGGTTCCTGTGGTTTTGAATGGAGTGTATTTTAAGCTGTAAGAGTTCAGAAATGCTGGGCAGTTCCAGAAACAGTTAAATGGCAAGAATCTGACCCCATTAGTTGTCATTTGCCTTTGGTAGAAGTTACATCTTTGAATACTCCCTCATGTCTAGACAGCAGCACTGACCAACCTTTTAATTTTTTTTTTCTTTTTTCTTTTTTTTTTTTTATGTCAGTGTTTGACAATTGTGCTTTCTAGATACTGACCATGCTATCACCAGCCATACATATGTCACATGCAGACAGGATCATTACAGCACATGCTTCAGAAAATTATATATGTATGCATTGCTTAGGAAACAAACTAGTGCAGAATGTTCTTTTCAACTTCATTTTGAAGTAATTTGCCTTCCGAGAACAAATTCCATTCCAGACACTGTTTGACATTAGTTATGGACATCAAAATATTTATTGTGAATTAGCTAGTAAGTGAGTATAGCTTTTAAATTGTTTCTAAGGCTTCTTTGTGTCACAATTCTTATTTTCAGGTACTCGCAGACTAGTTTAAGCAAACAAATTTCAGTCTGTCAATTGCTTGTGAACTATTCACACTGACTATTGGTTAATTATTGCTTCGAAATTGTGATTGCCACTTAAATCATATAATTCTGCTTTTGCTCCTTCAAGTCAGTGGATCAGCCGCTTCTGAAAATGGAGGGACTCATTAAAATGTTTAATGTGGATAAAGAAGCTGTGCTTTTTCTTAAAAGCTATGAAGCTGAGTTCATTAAAGACGCAGCTTGGATGGAACAATGCATTAAAATGTGGTGTAATTAACTTACATAGAATAAATAATTAAATATTCATAAAAGACCTCAACTTTGGCTCTTCTATCACTACCTTGCTTTTAAAGTACTTACTTTTCCATTTCCTTAGTCAACCTATAATCACTAGTATGGCTGCATGTGTGACAGGCAGTGGTTATAAGTAAGCCACTGCAGTTGTCATCAGCTCCAACTTGTTTTTCCTTCCATTAGGATTTCCTGATTATGCACTGAAAAGATATTTGATTGATAGTAGAATAGGAGACATTTGAAGAAAAAAAATTAAACTGAATTCATGCCAGGGGGAAGGGGAGCTACCTCATTAACAAAATAATTGAGCTGTTAGTTAATTTTACTTGTTATTTGTAGAAAAGGACAAAAATCTCCCAATGAATTAATATTCTTCCCTCAAATGATTAAAAGAACAACAAAAGAGTTTGTATCTTAGATGTATTTAGTAATTATGTCCCTGACACCTTTTTCATATCATCCAAGGCAGATGTAAAAAAAAAACAAAAAAACCACCAAAACCAAAAAAAAACCCCAACAAACTGGCAATTTACAGAACATTGTAAGTGTCAGCTTTACCTGATCACTTTTTCTCTGCCTCTCCCCAGAAATAGCTTATTAGAAGCAATTTTTGCTAATTGATAATTAATGCCTTTACCTTTGTTAGAAGCAGCTACTTGTATATCAACATTTCCAGTCTGATACAATCAGTATATTTTTGTATTGATGTAAATACCACATGAAATTAATAGTAAAAAATATTCTTGCAATATAAAATTTACATTTCACATATTATTGTCTCTTTTTTGTGGTATTCTACAGTCTTTCTCTTCCTTTGAGTCTAGAAATAATTGAAATAAATGACTGCTGAATAAATTTAGTAAATATATTAACATTATTAAATATATTAAATATTAATATAATATAATTAATATAATTAATATATTTAAATATATTAACATCATTAGGCATCTTGCACATGAGTGTAGAAGGGTGACACAAAAGATGCCAGTTCAAGCAGTGCAGTGAACTTTGGCTTTTTTTTTTTTTTTAGGCAACTTCAGTACAGCTTAACTTTGTCTTTAAAAATAAAATCGCTATGTAAGAAATTCTTGTTTCACAAAAAAACCAAACCAACCAAACAAAAAAGGAACAACCTGAATATTTGTAACATTATGTTCAGTTCAAAGAAATTGGTATGTCGTCAAAGCAATAGACTTTTGGTCATATAAACACAGGGCAAAAGAGTGTTTCTACTCACAATACACCAATGGAAAATTACCCCAGAGCTTCCCTTTGGCCTTATGCTTTCCCTCATACCCACCTCCTTTCAAGGCTCAATGAAACCAGTCATACATCAATAACTGAAGCAAAGAATGCCATTTTATTTACATAACATGACCTGATTCAGGATTTCAGTGATGAACAACTGTCAGACTGTTGAATGCTTTCATGATTTGTTCTTACACCTTATTTTGATACCCTTTTAGTCACGAGAAACCCTTTGTGTAGGGATAGGCTTGAGATGAACTAATATCTTGTTGTAACAAAGCAGAGGGGTTTAGAAATCCATTGCTGTGTAGATGCAACAGAGATGTAAGGAGAGGGTGTGCTGGAGGAACTGCAGTCCCAGTGCAGGCTGTCCTGGCATCAGGACTGGAGGGGTAGCTGAAGGCACAGAGTGTTGCAGTTGCGCCCTTATCTGATAGCCAAAATCCTAGTCATAGTTTGTTCTCTGACAAAAGCACCTCTGCCCTTAGTATGTAAAACACTATTAGCCACCTTCTAGGCAAGAAGTGCCATACAGCAGGATTCTCTCTAAAATGATGAGAACTGAACTTGTGCCACAGCAAGAAAGACCTGAGGAAGCATTGTAAGTTCTTGGCATGAAATATCATTTGAGCAACTAATTGTGTGCTGCTTTCTCTGGGGTTTCCATATAGTCTGAGGCAGCAGCAAAGGAGAAAACATTTCCACTTCTAAGAGTCAAATCTTGGACAACCATACCAAGGTCTACTTTGGATTCATGTATCGACAGGTAAAGAGAAAAGACTTTATTTGTATAAGCCACTGCCTCAGAGTTCTGGAGACTCTGAGAACTAAAATAATTTCTTACTTCCATATACAAATGAACACTAGGATTTCTGAACAAGGCATGTCAGTGTAAACTTAGGCAACTATTCTAGTTTCTGGGCCCTCTATTTTGTTTCCATCATCTTACTCTTGTAAAAAATGAACATCAGTCTTCTCACTATGCTCTGAGCATGAATGTCACATAGACATGCTGTCATCTACTCTGCAGTCATAGCAAAACAGACTTGATAGACATCAATATGCACAAGATATACAAGTCCATATTTTCCTCTCACCCAAAGAAACCCATTCATCTAAATTTCGCTGAAGAGTTCTATTGGATCACATGGCCTTCTCAGCATATAAAATTATTGACATTTTATTTGCACTTATCTGCACTTAACATGCAGAAATAGGAGGAAATAGGATTATTGTTTTTGTTTCACCTAACATCAGAATAAATATTATGGCTTGGTTTCAAAAGAATAATATACCTCACAACAGCAAGCAAAGAGAATTAATGTTAAGTAGTAATGCAATATTGATCCACCCATTTTCCCCTACTTCTGATATATGTTTCACAGGTATAGCTACTGTCTTCTCTGAACTGTAACAGAAATTAACTTGGCTCATAATTTTGGGAACCAATGTACAGCCATCACTGGTATACCAGAACCATTCTCTTTCCTGATATACAGTAGCTAATACATACAAAGAGTTGCTAAAGGACTGTAACTGGTTAATATGGGTGGGTATTTTTACACAAGACCTCATACTGCTCTTCAACCTGCTGAAATATGAAGTGCCAACTGGCATAACACTGTAAAACTCTGCTGCTAATATGAAACATATTAAGCCAAAAACACAAACAAGTCCTAGAAAGGAAAATAAAGCAAACAGAAGGCAAATATCCATTTCAGAATAAAAGAACATGATCACATTAACAAAGCATGGGTAAGACAAGACACAAAAATGAGAGAAATAAACAAAACAACAACAACAACAATAAATCCTGATTACAGGTTTATGAAAGCTTAGTTGCAATATCCTTGGGTAAGCCTGTACAATGAAATATGAAGACATGTGTCTTGCTCAAGGTATTTTTACATCCTAATTCTGTGAACTCATCATATGCAGGTGTATTTAGGAATTTTCACAACCAGAGTTTCGTAGGATGCATTTTGCCTCTCTGCAGACATTTTCTGATACTCTGCTGAATATAGTTTGTAAATAAAAATCCAAACTTTTGGAAGGAAGCTGAGTAAGCTGATATACATTTCAGAATTTATTTCTTTTTGTCTTAAATATTTTTCCTCTCTCTCATGTAAGGATATTTACTTTATTAAATAAAAACTACCTTCAAATGAAAAAGGGAATTTCAAAATGTTGAAACAAGTTGTTATAATTATTTTGGTTCCATTTGTTCCTAGTTTATTGGGAAACAAGAAATTAGCCAAAATCAATCTTTTACTGCTTAGAGTTTTTGTTGCAGTGAATTGTGATTTTACAATGAAGATATGTTACATAAAAAAGCCTTCTCAGACAGGTTATATGAGAAAAAGAAAAAAAAAACCTTTTGCCCAGCATTGCACACTGAACAATGACTCTTCTCCTGCCTTGAATGTTTTATTTTCAGAAAGGCAAATACTCTATAAATCCATACTGCATTGTTCATGGAGCTGTTCTTTGGCTTAACACCTTGATTTTGTACTGGTTTTTAAAAAGAAAACCATTTCTGGCAAAGTTTTTCTTTCCTTCTGTCACCATATGCACATTCAGAGGTTTTTTTCTGTAATGCTTTCTCTTTTTTAAATCTGCAATGAAAATTTCAAAGAATTGGACTTTTATTTTTTCCCTCAGACCTGCGCCTGCAGGACACTTGAGAAGCAATTTGAGAGGAATCCGCAGGCTGCTGATAGCAGCAATCTCTTCTAGAAGTGCTGAGCTCTGAAGACACTTTGCTTTCTTCTCCACAGCTCCCAGTGCATATGGTGTCCCTGTACACAAGTTTTGACTAAATAAATATTCTTTTATTTGCTTTCTCTGATCTACTGTTTTCTACTCCTGCTCACATGTCCACAACATCTACCCAGGACACACAAGATGTCTTTCCTACACCAAGACTAGACAGAACTGATTTCCAGCATCAGATAAGATTAGCATTTCAGTCTGTCAGTGACAGGGACTGAACACAAACATAAGCAGTAGAGCTAAATGCTATTTTTGTTTCCTCTTTCCAATGCTTTCAGTGTGTGATTCAGGCTCTCATTCCCACTGTTGTCTGGTTCTATTCCCCAGTGTTTTACAGGGGTCTCTAGGTCTGCAGCAAGCACCCAAGATGTGACCAAAAGATGCAGACAGCAAGAGTCCTCTGGACCTGATCAGTTAAACTTCTAGATCCATTGGATCCCAGATCTCAGGAATATATATGCATATACAGGAGTTATTTAAAATAGACCTGACTAATGATACAAAAATAGAGGTATAAATACATACACATTTCAATCTTGATTTTTCCAGAACAATACTTTAGGAGTGCTTTGCATTTCAAATGGGACCTGACTATACAGAAGTACAATGTACAGTAGAATTAACTTTTTTTTTTTTATTCAGCCATTTTTTGCTGTTCTAGACACAGGTCATGACCTCTCACCTCTTGTTTATTTCTTCCTATGTTGACCTTTCACTGAAGCACAGGGCTAATTTTTTGCTCCAGTGACCAAGAATAGGAATTTGTCACTTTATTCAAAATGGAATGAATACAGGTATGTCTGGCATTCTCAGCTAGGCTTAACCCTCTGCATGCTGAAAACAGTCAAATAGCCAAGTGACCTCTATTAGGAAATATCTTTTCTGAAGTTGTGCTATTTTTTGTAACAAAAGAGTTTTGCTTCTTTTGTCTGAAAAAGGGTTTTTCTTTTTCTGTGCACAGCCAGGTACAGTTTTCTTTGTTGCAAAATACAATGAACTAAACAGAAGAAAATGACAGGTTAGAGGTCCATAGAAATTTGCACTGGTTCTAAGGGAGAACTTTCATTAGTGTTAGGAAATAACCTCCATCTTAATTGTCTGCTGCACAAAATTTTATGGGTTATCTTTGACTGAGAAAGAAATAACTAATTTCTCCAGTAAGATGCCAGTAATGAATTCTTATGGACTAATCTTAATAAGTATGTGCAAAGTAATCTATGCTTCTCATGTTGAGTTATAAAATAGAATTCTTTTCCTTATGGAAATACTTTGACTGGTACTTATCCACCTATTCAAATCTTCTGTGCAGTAGGGCTCCTTTCTCCATCTCTAAGTTCTGTAAAGGGAAAAGATGTCAATGCATCTGTGCAGGATTTGAAGTTAACACTCAAGTCCTGTGTTAGAATTATAAAGGTGCTAGCAAAAAAAAACAAAAACAAACCAAAATACAAACCAAAACAATTAAGTCTCAAGTGTACCCAGATCCTGTCGTTACCTGTCAAGTGCATGCCTGAGGTCTGTATGTGCCTTTTGGCCAGCCAGTGTGTGTGAGCTGACCAGCCAAAAGAACAACACTGATGAGATCATGGCACTGCCCTTCCTGCAATGGAAACACTCGCTGGGGCTGTGAATCTCAAAAAACCCCTTAAGATTTAACATATCTGAGCATTTTAACACACTGTTTTAATTTACTGCAATTAAGTTCAAAGAGACAAGAGATGGGGAGAATAAGAGACATAAATGGCATGCTTCCATAGGGTTCCCAAACCTCAGAAAACCAAGTCAAAGAAGCCTCGGTGGCTTTGGACCTTGTTACAGGTCACAGGATGAACCAGTTTTGTGCTTTCATCCAGGAGAAAGATATCCCGATCCTGTTTCCAATAAGGTGAGTAATTCTGATCTTAGGAACATGAAGCAAGCATCATTTGAGATGATTTGTACAGCAATCTTGTCCCTTTCAGTTAAAATCAGTAAAATACTATCAAAATGTAAATTTTCATATTTTTTTAATAAACTTGAAAATGCCTCTAAAATCTCCAAGTATTCAGTATCTTCCAAGAGCGTAACAACTATGTACAGGAAAGGACCAAAAAAGTTAATTGTAAGGTCTGCTATGTGGATTGGGATCTTCTCCTTAGAAGAATTCACTTTTAATGCACTACAAATGAGAGCCAAATTTTATGTGTTTTATGTGTTGTTTTTAAAAGTAAAATTTCATACCCCGAGGGAGGTTCTGCAAATACATTCACTTAATGGGGAGTATCCTTAAACCTCTTTCCTCTATGCTGGGCTCAGTGATGACAGCCTTGCTACACTTTGGCTTCCCAACAGGCCCCTGAATAAACAATGCCATGAGCTGCTCACTATTGTGTCCGTTTGTAGGTGGGTGTGTGCTCTGGGGGCTGCAGGCAGATTATGGTATTCAGAAGCATTGCAATTTGTTCACTTTCCAGTTTAAACCTCTAAGTGACTGAAGATATTTTCAATTCTGAGAACATGGAAATACAGGTGTGGCTGAAGTGGAGTGTGGTACATTTGTAAAGGCAATCACAGTAACTGTAACAGTAACATTCCAGAGAGGTACAACCTGTTTTTCCCTTTCAGTTGGGTGAAAAGGCCCTACTTTAACTTTTCAAGGCAGAAATCTAGCTCCTAACACTTGGCTAAAATGTGATTTCCAGATTTACCTGAAGAATGCCAAAATAAAATGTTCATCTCCATAAGGGAAGGACAAAAAGGATCCTAAAATCAAGGTGAAAAAGTTTCAACTTTTCTCCAGCAGAGACTCCTGACAAGCACAAGTAACTATTTGGCAGAATAATGCTATGAAAGCATTTAAATACAGCAGAATCTATTCACTGTAGCAGTTACTGGTGGTTAATATTACTCCATCTTTGAAAATTCTTCCTGCTCATCCTATGTAGGGTGTTTTAGTCACAACTAGGAGCATATTCTTCCTCTTCTAGAGATAAAACATCATGTCATTCACTGTTTTCATTCCTCACCTCTCCAAGTGCCAAGTATGATGCCAAAGGAGTGGGAGTTGGTGAAAAATATATGCTTCTGGACCAGTAGATCTTTAATAGCTTACAGCATTACTATTGGAACTGCAATTCATCCAATTTGTTGACAAGTTAAGGACCCAGCTTTTGCAAGCTAGTGAAAAGTTATGCCCACCTGTGCCAAATCACCTATCTCTTTATTTGTTCATCAGTATCTCTTTCTCGTTTTAATAAATGATTCCTTCCTATAGAATATTCCTATAGAACAGGAAGGAATAGGTATATACATAGATTATTGTTTCTCACTGACCTACGCTGTCCATGGAGATTCCTACTGCTAGAAAGAGAAGCAGCCATATCCTGAGCTGATCAGGGACTGCTAGTCCTGGTATTTGCATACTTAAGTGCTTCTGTGGTGACCACTTAAATGTGGTATTTTGAATCCTGAGGGGGAAAAAAAGTCACAACCTAAACAGAACAGAATAAAATCCCTAAACAGCCCAATACTACATTTTTCATGGTTTACAGTGTTTTACATGGGAGTTTTTTCTCTGGGAGCATGCACGTGCTCTGATTTTGATCTTTTAAAATTTCTGCATCCCTTAGGTTGTATTCTTTCACTCCAGAATAACTCTTGCAGTGACAGATGAACTGGAACAAGTGTGGGCTTCCTCACAGCCACTTCCCGTCAAAGTGCCCTGTGCTAAGCAGCAAGCTGTGCAGTCAAATGGAAGGAAGCACAAAAGTCCACTTTTCCCTTATCCTTTCCCCATGGCAACCTGACCAAGAACAGTGACCCCCAGCAGCACAGCTGAGGCCTGAAACTGTGCTGAATTACTCAGAAAGAGCATCTCCTGACCCCAGCCATAAGAACCCAATGAAAACATGTGACCTCTAACTGCAGAACCCCTTATCCAACATTGCATTTGTACTGCACACAGCCAACATAGGTCAGACCTTTACAGAAAGCTCACTTAATGATTCTCAAATCTAATTTAAAGTGAACCAGTGAACCTAGAACTATTCAGCAGACAGGTTCTACAATTAAAGGGATTAACATTTAGTAGTCAAAAACCCCGTAGAAATATCACACCTCCTTGAATTAGGTATTGAAATCAAATATTTTTCCTCACTGCTGACCTTTGTTAGTTACATGTAAACTGAACTGATGATGAGTCATTGAGCTAGCAAATTAGTACTCACAGTTGTTGACAGGGTCAGGAAGAAATCTACCACATTTTAAAGCAAAAATAAAATCATCATGTAGGTATTGTCATTCTTGTCCTTAATGACATTCAGAAACCATTGGCAACAAGAATAACTAAAACAGGACATTTTGGGGTTTTCACACTCTCTACCAAGTATAGTCAGAAATTTAACAACATAAGCTTCGATTAAAGAGCTATAACAATATCTATTTGTTGTGGTTTCAACCACATAAGTAATAGAATCGACCTCATCAGTGGGTAGAGAAAGGACCAAGTTCTCTAACTCTCTACCTTGGTTAATACTGTTTCAATAGCACTACAGCCTATTTTAAAATGCATTGCACTACCAGCTGTTTGGCTTGTGACAGCAAGGTATACCAATAATTGATTACAAGAACATGGGTTCTGTGATTAACATTTAGGACCATATGAGAAATGTGGAGCACAGCTGAGCAGGGCCCTGAATGCATTTTTGAGTGAGAGCACCTTACAGTTAATAACTCTAATATATTTATAGGAACAGCATTTTAATTCCAGAATGAATCTCAAAGGTGGCTGCTTAGCAGACTTGTTTTAACATCTGCCCATTTAGGCTGCTCCCAAGGTAACACTCATTGGAGGGCAGCTGATCTACATGATGAACACACTACTGTGGCCATCACAGGAATTCAGAAGAGCTATGTGGCTGAAATTTAGTTTGGCCATGCCAATTTCATACTTGCCTGTTTTACTCAACATGTCCACACAGAGCTCCTGTGTGCAGAGCACAGTGCCCCTAAATCAGTAGAAAAAACACAGTGCTGTGGAAATATTTAAGATGAGAAATCAAGAACCTAACAGATAAAAATATTTTCTGCTACAAATACTCTTTTAAAGCAACTTCTCTTTTGCATATCTAGTTTCACCTTTTCTCTTCTGCTGAAGGCCTTTTGGCATTTGTGCTGGTCCTCTGAATCTAACTATTTTGCCTCTCTTCCAGTATGTTACCCAACTCTGTTGTTCCTTCCAGTATTTGGCATTTGCTTTGGAATTATGTTTGTCCATCTGTTATTTGTCCTTTTGGTGATGCGTTTTGCCGATTCCCATTTGTTCCTCTCAGCTTTCTCAACAATTTGAGCTTCTGAAGTGTGGTAGCATCAGTCAGCTCTATCTTGGCCCAGGATGGTGTTTGTACAGAATGACAGAAAGAGCAAAAGTTTGCCTAGACTGATGCTTCTTTTTCTTTAGGAATTCACAGATACACCTTTTCAGTGGTCATTCCCACTAGCTGATTGCTCTGGTTCCAGGAATGTGTAGTGCAAGGGGCTTTCTTCTCTTTTGTTTTCTGTTTTATTCCTTCCACCTTGCTGGATGTTTGTAAGGAGTGTGAAACCATTAAAAAGGCTATAATGTCAGCAGATACTATGCCAGCCTTGACTGAGCTTGGCACTTTTCTGTCACATGTTCCTTTCCTTTTGTGAACACATTCATGTCCTTCATTAAGTCTCCATGAGACTTACTGGCCTGGTCTGCTCTAAGGAAAACAACTCCACTTGTTCCTACTTTTTTCTCCAGTTCTATCTTTTTAATCCTTCAAAACAAACCACAACGCCTTGCATGCATTTGCTGAACATGACCTTTACTTGGCATGACTTCTTTTTTCTGGCTTAGAACATTAGGTAGACAGAATTCCAAATTTGTCAGCTCATAAGTTGCCTGTGTACAGCAGTGTGCCATGACTAAAGGGATACTCAGCTACTGATCAGTAGCACAGGTTGTGGGTTGTTTTGTTTTTTTTTCCCAACAGTTCTGAAAGCCCATTTTAAGTTGCACTATGATCAGCCCTAATACTCTGGCTGTATCGGTTATACTGGATTTGAGAGCTATTCTTGGCAGTCAGGTCCTAGGTAGGACCATGTCTCTTTTTATACATTTGTTTTGGATTTAGACTCACAGTGAAACAGTCTTACTAGAAAATCATGTGTCTTAGAAAAATGGAACATTCTCCTAGAAAATCTGACTTTTTATAAGTTAGCATTTAGTTTGTATGGGTGGTCTTTTGAGAGATCTGAGTGGTGTAGTTGAAGGAAGAATGCTTACATCAGATTATTTTCAGATTTTAAATGAGGCATTGCCTAAACTGTTTACTTGGGTGCACTGAACTTATGTAATTTCTGGACTCAAACCACTAAATGACATGTGAATTCTGCCAATAAGATACAGTTATTCAACAGCACTTGCCAGATTAGGCATGTCTTTGAATGGAAGTAGCTTCCTCTTTTTCCCTCTCTTCCTGCCCCCTACCGAAACGCTCCCAAACTCATGGATTTCACTACATAAATACTGGGTATTAAGAATAATTTATGAAAAGTTTATGATGTGGGTAGGATGCTGGGTTTGATCAAATCAAAAATTCAGGAAGCCTCAATAGTAAGGAAACCCTGAAAAAACACCCATGGTATGTACAAGTTCACTGGGTTTGTAGATAAGTGCTTTGCATGGAGTATGAAAGCCCCTTCTGCTCCTCAACATCCAAATGAATTCTGGGTCACACAGAACAAACACACTCTGTTCTCTATGCACACCGAGAACAGAGAAATTATCCCAACATCTTTGGAGTCCTCAAAATTTGACACAATCAACTAGATCTCATCGAAGTGAGCTTGTCTGCCCTTGAGCTTTAGCAAAGGCAGGCAGAGAATGAGAAAGCCACATTAGGATCATCTCACTGGCCAAGTGTGCCAGAACACAGAGCAGTATCACATTAACATTGCCATTATTATATAACAGGCATGAACATGACAGGAGGGATGAAAAGGAGTCTTAAAATACTACCAGCACTGCAGATCATCACCTCCTGATTGAAACCACTTATCAATTGTTGCTCTTTAATATTTTGATTCTAGTCTAAAACTGTAAAATGTGTGCCCACAAAACACCTCTGGACACTCAAGACATGGAAAAACAGAAGTGCTAGGTAACACATTTACAATTGCAAGAAAGAGGTGTGAATAGTGCAGTAATGACAAATGTATGCAGTTAATTACAGTTTCAGTGTTGATCATAGAAGGTCCTTCGGTAACAAAATTAACATAGTGACTTTCAAAGGAAAGGCCAGGTATAACCAGGCAACAATTGACCCTTTGTTCTAACATGGTCAGCAGTCATTAAATCACATCTCATTCTTATTCTTGTAATACATCAGTCCAGAAGTTGCCATCACAGTGAGAGATGTCAGCTTATGAAAGTACTAATCAGCTGATACATGCAAATATCATAATTACACACACTGCATTGTACAAGGAGAGCCACATTGTCTTTTTAGATGACACTCTGGTGAGATGCACAAATGTAATAATTTTTCTCTGCAGGAGGCTGCTGACCTTCTATCATTAGGTTACAAGATTTTACACTTTTAAAATAATTAAAACATTCCAGTTGTAGCCATGTCACATTTAAACAGCAGCAGCAGCTATGGGAGGATTACAGTCATAGTCTCCCATACTGCATGCGGCTAAACTCAAAGGCTTGCTGGCTGTAAGCTAGTTGGAAGCATTGAAAAAGTGGGATTTAACTTTGCTGTTTGGTAAAGGGGGAAAATAGAACAATCTCCGCAGACTACTAGCCCTGTAAAGCACACATTGTTAGTCAAAAGAATGGCAATTCTGCATTATAAACAAGAGAACATTCCTCTCTTTTTATTCCTGAGAGCTACAATTAAAGGATGCAAGCCATAAAACTGTGCATTATGTGATGCATTGTTTTTAATCTCCCTGCCTTGTTTTATATATCAGGTTCATATAATTCTTCAGACAGGAAAAGGCTTGTTCCATAAAAATACAGAGTACTGCATCTGAAATACAAGTTCACGCACAAGCAATGTATATATTGCCAAACCAGCAAACTAACTCACTTACTTAATACACTAAACTTCAGGTTCTTCCTATATTATGTGAAATGGCTTGAAACAGGAGGCAGCTGCCAGGAAACATCACTGCTTCTTTGCTCAAGAGAGACAAGGGAAGGAAGAATGAAGAAAAAAATTCCCTCGATGGATGCCACAATAGCATGTCTTTCATTATCGCCCTGTGTCAAGGCACTGTGTAATGTTCATTGTGCATGCATAGTAAATTACTATTTACCTGCCAGTGCCTTTGATAAGTCAGTCTTTTCTCCCTCTTTTCGTCCACACAGCATGGAACAGTGAAACCTCTTTGCCTATAATTCTTATTAAGGTGATACCTTTTCTGAATAAGAAAGTACACACTTCCAAAGGAGGCATTCTCTTGGGTTTTTAAGGGCCATTGTTTTTATTGTTTTCCTTTTATTTCTCCCACCCTGCTGTGTTTTAATGCTATAGTGACTTCTGTGTATACAACTCTCATATTGAAATGTCTGCCGCAGATATATGCAATATTAAAGAGTGCTTATGAATTTTTGACATCTAATTAGTCGCTACCCAGTTAACATGTCAAGACTCAGAGGGATTAGGGAGTCAGCCCTTTCTGAATAAGTTAAAGCTATGCCCTGTCCTTTTCATGTATTATTCTTTAATGTAGGTGGTGATTATTTTGCTGTGATTAATTGATGAAGCTCATTGGTCTGGCAAGTGTTACAGAATTCACCATTCCTCACTTTTATTTCTCTCTGTAGGGCTTTCCCACTTATTTGAAAGGAATTGGTTCTATTCGGTCTGCGAAGCTTCATTGTCTTTCCTCAATACATGCACATTCGTTTCTCTTAAGATTTTATCTATTTAATTTTATATCTTTTCTACTATAAAGGAAGAAGATAATTAATAATGCTTGTTTTATTCTAAGCCACATGTTTCAAATAGGGTTTTGTAAGAGTTTTTTATTTTGTTTTTTATATGTAGTTTTAGACAAAATTACAGATTTGTATTTTAAAGGATAAAAATAGATTTCATTTTTATTCTTATTATTAATGCTTTACAACATCCCCCACATTCAACAAGGTTTGGAGAATTTCAAGGTTTTCTGGCCCCTGACTACAAGCAATATTTCACCTAAGAAAATGTCTTTTTTTTTTTTTTTAGCATTTTGAGTGGTTTCTTTTTTCTTACAGATGATATAATATTCTCTGTTGTCAGTTATGGAGAATTATATCAATTTTAGCATCCAAATGGAAGCCTTAATTATACAATCTCTGTTTTCCATGTGCACGTTCTTTTATAAAAGGAAAAAAAATAAAAGCAAAAATGGGAATGTTGAAGCAAATCTTTAAACACCTGTAGAAATCTAAGTGATGCATATTTAAAACAATGTGATGACTCATAAATTCAGCTGTGTGTCAAGGTTCCTGCTGACCTGTGGTGCACTGCAAAGGAATGTTCCATTGATTATGTACAGCTGCGGATGCTCAGAAAGAAACAGCACATATGTGTGCTTCATGGTCTGATATATTTGTTGTATCCCCCTCTGTGTAAGTGATATTGGGTTCTATATAAAGAAACCATAAAAACGTATGCTGAGCACATAATGGCTGTGCCGTTTGCCTACACAGGCACTACACCACCAGTATTTAACTCACTGCTTTGTAAAGCACTGGAAGATCTACCTAAGCTATGAAAGGCACAGTAAAAACATATACATACACAAAGTTCTTTTTTTTTCCCCTTCTCTTTCTAATATACTGTGAAGGAGCATCCTGCTCTGTTGCATTGTATTTTGATCATAATTTCAATGTAGTTGGCTCAAGAGTTTTGGGCCTTGTAAAAGTGCAATCCAGTCAGGCAGCTTCCCTGAAAGGATAAAACCAGGAAAGGAATTTTCGGTGCACAATACAAGAGGCAAACCTAGAGACATGACTATGGAAATATTTAATCATGCACTGTGGCTACTGAAAACTTTCTTCCATTTCCCTACGTCTCCATTGCAAAGGAGCTGAACAAAAGGCTGTTGCCATCTGAGTTCATTTCTGCAACCTCCTGGTTTTATGGACAAATAATTACTTTTCACAAAGCAGAATCAATCCCATTATGAATTTCCAGTATTCAAATCTGTAACTGGGACAAAAGTGGAGCTCTAGCTAGTTTACCTTCTTTTGAAATGCATCAATTCATGTGTACAACTCCTAAAAAATTGAATGTTATAAATAAGCTTTCCCTGAATAGGCAGAGTTTTTAATTACAATTATATGCTGGTCAGGGTTTGTGCTTTTTAATGTACATGGGGGGAGACTGTTTCTGAGGTATTTAGTTGGTGAAAATACATAAAAAATTCTCTCTTATCAGGTTTTAAAGGAAATTGCAGTATATGAAGGAAAGAGGAAAGTGAAGGGGGTCAGGAGATTTTATCCAGGTGCCTCTCCTAACCCCTCACCTAGGTCTGGAGGTTACTATGAAGAAGCTGAAAAGAGAAGTCTCAACAGCCTCACACAGAACCAAACCACAAGCCCTTAGGAACAAACGTTGTCATTGCCCCTGCCATAGAAAAGAGAGCCACATGGCAACAAGGAAGGGAAATAAAACTGAGTGGGGTGGGTGGGTCGGCTCATGTGTAGGAAGAGGGGACAGCATTAAAAGAAAGATCAATCAATTGGAGTGTATTCACTTTCTCCTGCACAGTAGATTCTATCTGAAGAAAACACTGAACTTTGTAGTGTTAGCACCAGCTGAAATTTAGAATTATTGTTTCCTCCTAACAGAAGACTCATTTTCCACGGCCGCATTTGCAGCATAATAAGCTTTTTGTTATTTTTTCAATTAGAGTCAATTGACCTAACAAAATGGTTGGCAATTAAGTGATTTTTGTAATGGTCCGGGGGTAATTTAGTCGAGCTTGTCAGCTGTGTTTCATGAAGCCGAGATGTCTTTTTTTCCCACTGCCTCTCTCTCCCTCTCCCCCTCTCTCACTTACTCTCTCTCTCTCTCAAGCATAATGGCTCATAATTTCAAAATCTTTTCCTTCTGTTTCCCTCACAATAATTCGCAATTACAGGAAGTTGTTGGAGGTGATTTTTTCCTACCTTGCTTTTTGAGTCAGTAATTTTAAATAAAATGTACATACTTGTAAAAAGGGGGCTATTACAGAAATCACTTTTTGTGTAAACTCAATTATTTTATGAATAGTGACACCAGTTTCTGCTGGGTTCAACTCCTAAAGGCTGATGTATTATTATTTTCAGGGTAAAAGGTGTTGAACATTTAGAACACTTTTTCAAATCAAACCAGTATTCAGGAAGGTAAACAACAACTTAAACGATGAGAAGCCTTGTAGTAAAGCTGACAGGTATATGAGAAGAATGAATGCCATTAGGACATTTATACAATAGTCTGCAGCTTCTGGACTTTATTTTCTTCTGTTATGATTTAGAAAGGGATTCCTCATTTGTCTAATTGATTCATTTTCTTAACACAACATCTGGAGCTGCAATTCCTATTAAAGTGTTGCAGTTAGATCTGATGACTACATCACATGTTCTTTCATTTGTATTCTTTTTATTATCTGTTTTTGTAGCACACACTCACACACACAGGCTGGAAACCGAAGCCGCGCATCCGTCTACCAGTGAATCCGGAGACTTCCCAGCATCTTCCCGCGAACGGCTGTCTCCTACTTTTTCTGATTTTTAAATCCTTTTTCCTAATCCTCCAGCCATGTCCAACGTTTCCCCTGTGCCTCGGAGCCTCCCCCGAGGCCGGCGAGATGCGAGGGATGCGCAGCTGCACGCGGCGCGGCTGCTGTGCCGACAGCCGGCAGGAGGGGGCGCTGCTGCAGCGGAGCAGGCGGCGCCTCGGCCCCTGCCCCCCTCCGGCCCCTGCCCCGACACCCGCCCCGCGGGGTCCTGGTGGAGCCTTGCGAGCGCTCTGCCTCCTGCCCCTGTCCCCTGCCTCTGTCCTCTGCCCCGGGCTTACAGCCTTGCCTGCCCACCGGCCCCGACTCCTGGCTCCCTGGCTCCTCCTGACCCACACCTGCTTATCCGTGACCCCTCTGCCCCGCACTTGCCTGGCCATGAACCTCTATCCACTTGACCGTTCCCATCACAAGGGTACTTCGGAAAATCCTCATTGGTCCCTAATGCAACTGTTTTAGTCCCATACTGGTCTCGGAAGGCAGATCAGTTGCCACGGACCGGGGGCTGTGTCACCCACCGGTGTGAAAAACCTCTCTACAGAATACTCCTGGCATTGCTTTGCAAACGATGAGTAACAGCTGCTGGGTTTTGGTTTTGTGTAGGTTTGTTTCTTTTCCAGTGTCATAATTATTTGTTGTGGCTGTATTTTATTTATTTATTGTTTTAATTTTCCTCATCTCACATTCTGAAAGGTTATCATCCTTCCTTGTAGTTTTGAATCATATATTCAGCTAAAACCTGTGGGCCAAATACTGAGAGGCATCTTTACCTCCTTCTTTCTTTCTTCTTCTCTTGCATCCAGCATCTCTCGGAATTGGATTGTGAGAGACTGGCCTTCCATCTTGTCTATTGAGTCAGTAAGATCTGTGTGCATTATCCTCAGTAAATATTACTTTTGCATTTGGATCTCCACTCATTTCCCTTACGACCCCTGACAGTCTTCTCCTAGGGTTTGATTTTAAGTCACTATAGTCTGGACTGTGCTGGAGCCTCGAAAGGCTTTGATTAATCCACTACACCTAGAATTGCTGTGACTGTAAAAGGAAAAGTTATGATTCTGAATAAGCATCGTGTGGAAGAAAGAAGCAAAAGCATAAAGTATTAAACTTTCATCCAGCACCATAGGAGAGATGTAGTTATTAAATTTCAGCTGCTTATCAAACTGATATGAAAGTCATTTTGCATGATTGCTTTGCATCCTCGAATCTTCTGCTTTTATTTGCAGTGCATCTCTGTGCTTTCTTATTAGAAAAATACTCAAAGGATAAAAAAGCTGATAATATTATTCAGTTTTGACAATTAGGTAGAAAAAACATTTTAAGAAGTGCTTTTTTTATTGCAGCTAGTAATAATAGTGGTGGTCCTCCTGGTAGCAGTCTCTTCTGATGCTACCCAGGGTGATGCTAGCTTTACCTTATAATGGCCAAACCCCTGATGATTACACTAGTAAAGTTGTTAAGAAGTGTGAGCCAGGATGTCGTTCTCAATATCACAAACTATGTATGCAGACACTGCTTATAGTGCCTTCAGAGGTCTATGCTTTATGGCTTTTTCACTTGCCCCCTCCTATGTCAAGATTCACAAATGGACTGTGGCTATTGCCTGTGCTGAGTGAGTCAGGGGAAATAGAACCCTCCCTGTCCTGGGCTTGCCTGCAGCTGCTCTCCATTCCCTCAGGATTGCTATCACATTAGCCACTTCAGCAAACCTGTCTCTGTCTCTTTATAATCAATCTCCCATACGCCTTAGCTGCCCAGAAACTGCCTTTAATTATTACCTCCCCACACTGTGGTTCCCTTCCTGTTCAGTTTAATCTGCTCCTTATGCTTTGCGTGTGAATTTATGAAAAGCTATGAGCATTCATGGGAATGTGGAGCCCTTAGATGAGAGCAAGTCAACCCATCTTCCACAACTCTCGCTTTCCCCACCATGGGTTTCCACAACTTGATGCCTGGTTGTTTTGTTTTCCAACAAATGTTCCAATCATTTCTTCAGTATTCTCTCTGCCTTCCCATTTTCTGTCAATGTTTCCCCATCTCCTGCTGGGTTTTACTCCTCTATGATTTAATTCACTCTCAGCAACTGTCACAAAGCTGATGGCTCCCTAGCATTTATCTCTTTATCTTCAGTTGCTACCTTCTGTCCAGTCCTTTCATCTCAGACTATCCACTCACATCACTGTCCAGATATCTGGTCATGAGCCTTGTATAGCAAAAATGCAACCACTTTGAGCCATTGTTTCTCTACCATAGTACGCACTTATTTATCTGTGGCATGATGCTGGAGACTATTAGCACCATATCCGCTCTTCACAGTTTCTCTTCCAGATTTAATCTCTACAAATCAAGTCACTGTTTTTCCAACCTTTACAAAACATATCTCTGTCATATTAGAAGACTCCATTAGATCTTGCTGTCTAGATTTGAGGTGTCATATCCATGCTATGGAAACTTTCTCCCCTCTGAATTTTTTTCACCTCTATAGTGCTGTCCTCTCAGACAGCAATGTGTTCCATGTACAAGACAGCACATAAGAGCACTCTTACCTTCTTCTAGATGCTGAGAAGATCAGGAATGGTCAAGGTCTTCTTCCTGGGACAGGAATTTCAGTGACTATCCCCATGTAGCTCATGTCTTTTAATTATATTTTGGGCTGTCCTGAGTTTAGAGTAGGATAGTTCAGATTGTAGCTCAGGGTATAATTTTCTTCAGCCCATAAATGACAACAAATGCTTTCCCCAGTATTCAGACACCTACCATAATCTTGGGTCCTTGGCATAGGGGTGCCTCTAACTTGGCATTAGGAAGCACGGCAGCTGTCCCAGGGATGTGCAAGCTGGAGGGATCTAGGCTGGGGAAAGGGAGGAATTGTAGAGGAAATACTACATCAGGACAGAGGGAGAATCACAGTATAAGGAAAAATATTTGAGATGTACTAATCTGGAGGGGGGAGGAGGGGGGGAGGGCAGAGGACATCTCCTTTGCATGATTCATCATCAGAATATATTTATTACTGTGTTGCCCAAAGTACTTTACAAATTCTAAGTTATGATTGCGTCTTACACCTTGGCAAGGAACAGAACAGATGTCCTTATAAAGGACAATTTAATCATGAAAAAATAACAATTAGGAAGGAAATTGCTAAAGAAATCAGTAACTGTTAACTCATGGTCAGCCCAAAAATGTAAAAAACTATCTGGCTGGGTTTTGCCATGCTGACCTCTGACTTCTCAAAGTCTGCATTTCAGTCTTATATAGTTTTTGCAGCAAATAATGCTTTACAGAAACAAAGTAAAAAATATTATCTTGTTTCACTGGCTCTGGGCTAATATTTTCTCTCTGAAACTTTCCATTTTCAACACAAAAATCAAAGGCAGGTCACATGTTGAAAAAATATATAGTCCTCTGCAGAGTACTTTAACGTGCCCAGCAGTATATTCCCACTTTATTCCTAGAAGAGTAAAATTACAGTGTGTAGCAGGGCAGGCACCATGCTTCCATGCTGTGCAGACATTAGAGCAGAGGGAATAATTCACAATGAATAGTTTAGTCAGTAAGTTTAGCCCTTTTTCTGCTTATGGGATCTCCATGGGCAGACTGAGGTTTCCTTGAATTTATTATGCAAAAGAATTCACCAAGATCCTTTTCTCCTGTTCTAAGTACTTCTAATTGCTCAGGAACACTTCTTTGTGAACATTCCCCCATCACTTCTTGAGCTTTGTGAGCTATGACTGCTTTGATGTGTCACATGGTGTTGATTTATTTTTCCAGTGTGTTGAGTGTGCATATATTCATGTGTGTGAATCTGATATCTAGTTTCCATCAATACTTATACATGCTGTTCTGAAATTTTCAGAAAATAGCCACAATAGTAATTGAATTACACAAATGTCCTTAGAAAGCAAACACAACCAGAAGACAGTATGGTTTGAGATGAATCCACTTGCAAATTCCAGTGAATGCACAATGTTTGATAGCAATGCATTTCCAAATTCCAGTGAAGGCACTTTCCTGCCCTCCCTCTCCCTCCCCAATCATTTAGCCAGCTGTAGTAGATCCTGTGAAAAATATTGTCACTTCTCTGCTCTCCATTCCATCCCATGTTTCTCTCTTCTCATGAAGTAGGCATGGAAAGGAAATAATAGCAAACTCCTACCCCACAAAAAAAACCAAAACCAAAACCAAAACCAAAACAAACAAACAAAAAAAAACCAAAAACCCCACAAAAATACAAAAAACCACAAACAAAAAAAAAACCAAACAAAAAACCTCAAACCAAACAAAACCCCCCCAAGACTAACAAAATAAAACAAAATGGAAAAACACACCCACCAAAAAACAAACACCAACAACAGAAAAACTCAAACCAAACAAAAACCCCCAAACAAACAAAAAAACCCAAATCAAATCTCACAAGTCTAAAGTAAATATCTTTACATACTAAGTAGCTACCTCCTATTTTTCAAGCCCAGACTTAATACACTGCAGTCATACCTGGGAGGTCTAGTTTGTTCAGCACCTACTTGCTTCCAGGATGAGGATTCAATTAAGAATTATAAAAGATAATGTGGTGCTATAGGGACAAAAGTAGTTTTGAAACTCTACCCAGGCTTTCTGTAAGCTTTGACTTCTTTGAAAGCAAATATTTCCTGTTAAAATGCAGCAGCTTCTATTCTGTGATCCCTCACTCCAAATTATAATAGAAAATATATAATGAAGCGTAAAAACTAACAAATGAGAAAAATGCACCTTCAATGTGAATTTCACCTTCTAGCTACAAGGCTGTCCTCAAAAACCTCACTGTAGTTGAAGACTGTTACAAAGGCATAAATTGACTAATCCTCACCACAATTCTTTATGGTTTTCTAGGGAAACCTTGGGTTATGTCTCCATGTTGCTTTGCCTTCTGTCTGTTTAAACCACATGTATGGGTTTGAACTATTCCAGCCCCTTCAGTGGGTAATGGAAAAGATACTCTTTCTAAATACTGTAACTTGATTCAAGTCTGCCAGCCTCCAATACCTTTGACTCAAAACTCCAAGCTTAGTGACCTGTGCTTTGAGGACTTCCAAAGCTGGGAATAATTGCAGCAGTGCTTACACTGGCTATGTCTCGAACCTCATCTCTCTCATTGTTCACTCCTCATGGGCTTTCTGCTTTTAAGACTTGATGAGCCTATCTTTTTTGAAATTACCACTGAAGCCAATGTACTTCACAAAAGAATGAAAAACATAGGATCAGGTTCTTCTTAGCTTTGATTTGAAACCTCTAGCCTGGCACCAGCCTTGGAAATCATATGGTGCAACAAGTTGTTCGATCAGAAACTGTGCACCATTCGTTTGCTATGCTCTTTAAACCCCACCATAATGGACTGTTATCTCCTGTGTAACTTGCTTTTAAGCATGGAATGGGAAAAAAATTGAGCAGAAGTTACTGTTACTTTGCTAAACAGTTCAGTGAAATCAGGACTAGTTATTTATGTTTAGGCTCAAAAATGGTGTATGGAACAGAGTTCCTCTTCCCCCTTCCAAACTTTAGCATATTTTTGCTCCTTTTCTTGCCTCCTTTCTGGTAGTACTCATGCATACCTTTCTTCACATTTCACGCTCCCCCATAAGCTAATATCCAACTGCAGCTCATTTAGCCATTTCCCTCAAAGCTGGGGCTGGTGTGCATACCTCATAGGTTCCTCCTCCTTAACCAGAATCTCAAGATTACCATGCTTCTAAATATTCTGGCTAATTTCATACATCATGTTCTGGATCCCTATAATTTTTTTTTTCTATTTTTATCCTAATTCTCAGAGGTGGAGCATGTACCCGTACTGATCTGTGCATGCTCATTAGCTCCATGTCCAAAGTGGCTGTTCTTTTTTTTTGTGGAATGAAATCCATCAGTATATGTAAGAACTATTCAGTGTACATGCTGTAAATCATGAATATCCTTCTCAGAATATCCTTCTGCACATTGGTCACTGCATGTAAGTGTTGACTTCAGACAAGAGAAATATAATTATCCCCATTAAAAATCTATACAATTAACAACACTTACCACACAGTGCAGTCTAGGTTGCCATGGTACTGCCCTATGTTTAGAATAAGAAATAACTGTGGTATATCAGATTCCATCTCATGGTAATTGTTACTTTTTTACTGACCACCTATGTGCCATTAAGTCTCCTGTTCAACTAATTCATCTATTTGAAAGCATACTATGGCTATATTTATTCTCCATTCCACCTCAAATCACTAGTGTTCCAAGGACATAATGCTGGATTTTCAAATACCCCAGAGCATATATTTATATGATGAGTAGGAAAGAGGCATTCAAGGTGGAAGAGCAAAATGAAAAAGAAACATATTGGGGGTATGGGGGTTCATAGGAGTGTGAGTGTCTCTGTGCAGTAGAAAAGGATGGGAAAGGATTGAAGGCAAATGTGAAATATATGTATCAGTCATGAATTTCTGACTGTATAGAAATTTGCTACTGGAGGAGACAGGAAGAATAAATTCAGCAACATAAGAGGTGAAGAAGATGATGAAATTGTGGCTGACATAATGACTGAGCTCCAAAGAGGGGCTAACTTAGAACTGAATAGAAAATTTCCTTCCATAGACTTTTCCCACAAGCAAATAAAACTGGTCCTCACTGCAAGGAGAGCTAGGGACTGTTAGAAGATGAGTGTGTGGTTGGAACATGTTTGGGAACAGAAGGAGGCATGTGAATGGAAGAGGTCAGTGGGGAAAAGAGAGGAAAAGGGAAAAAAACCCAGTGAAACAGGGAGGTGAGAAAGATAGGACAGTGAAAAGGACTTGGGATACTGGTAGGCAAGAAAATGAAATGTATTTGGTTGAATTTTGCACCCAAAATGACTCTGCCTTATTTATGAGTGACTTTTCCTCAGATATGCTGATATTCTAGCAGCCAAAGAAAAGCTGTGACACACTTTGAAAACAAAATAAAGTATACACTTGATAATTAGTTCACCTATTACCTGTTCCCCCCAATACCTCACCCCCTGCCATCCTCCCCAGGATTTATAAATGTTTTCAAGCTTTGGGAATGGTTCATACTTTTCCTTCCAAATAAGATATTTTCTTTAGCATGTGCATTGCTCTGAGACACCCTGGTTTGAAGGACGATTTTCTAGGATGTCTCGTTTTTAGCATCCTAAGTTCTGTTATGTGTGATATCACACAAAGTTATGTTTGGGAATGTCCTTATCAAAGGAGAAACTGCCAGATTATTGTGCAGGAGAAAAGAGAATTTTGAAAGCTACAGTAAAACTTGCCTGATAGTTGAGAGATTCAGGACATATTTTTGAACTTAACATAATTTTCACTTCAGCTTTACAGTTCACCTTTAACACATATCACCTTTTTAAAATATTTCCACAAGCATCATGTGTGCTACCACCGGAGTGTCAGCTTTAACTGTGAATTCACTGGTTTCGTTATCTGTTTAAGTTTAGCTGCTTATCACTGAGGCACCGCAATGGTGGCCATGTTACAATGCGCAGGTGGGGAGGCACATATAGGTACACACAGGGACTCTGACTGAGCAGCAGATTCCTGCCCGTGCTCAGCTTTGCACACACGATTATCGCCATCATGCATAGTAAGGCACAAGGAATATAGGGTGGGCTTTTGCAGGATGGGGCCCACAGCCTGCTAAAAGCAGTAATACAGACAGATAAATCTGAGCTGGACTCAGCATTAGTTAAATGTAGCTCTTTGTATTTATAAACAGCAATATGCTGCTGTTATGAAAGCTATTTCATTTAGTGCCATCTTACATTCAGCAATTTAATTATTCTCTTAATTATTGAAACATTCATCATAGTTTTCCAGTTGATTCATGAGGAGCTGGCTGCATTTCTTTAACTCATTAATACACTGACAGCAAATTGACAGTCCTTTTGCTAACCTCCTACCTTTGCACGGTAATACGGGGAATAAAAAACCTTGAGTCTTTTTTTTTTTAATTTTTAAAATTTGTATTATTATTACCAGCAATAACTATAGTCATAAAAGTCTCATTTAGTAGCAAAGGTACAGAATGGTATATGAGGAAACCCTAATTATCAGTGGGTTTGGTAGTAAAATCTGCAAACTAATATCTTCCTGAGACCACATTTTTTATTATGAAATGGGTGATAAAGCAAAGATAATTCTAAATCCAAACACATATTATATGAAATAGATAAATCCAAGATAAAAATTAATAGTGACCTTGCATGCCTGGATATAAGAAATACAATCAAGCATATATATCAGTCACAGCTAGGAAAGGACAGGGAGATGCCCACAGGTAAAAGATTAATTTACAGAGTTTTAAAATGTGTTCAAAATAAAATCTGTGTCTTGTCTCTTCCCTCGCTTGTCCTGATTCTGAGTGTTTTCATTATTGGCTGTCTGCAAAATTACTACTTTAAAACATGTTCCTAACTTGCATTAACAAAAAAATTTCATCTTTCCTTTTTTTCTTCATTCTCCTTTATTTACAGGCTGTTTAAGTAAAGGGACAATATTCTATGTATTTTTTTGCAACTGTCTGTTATTTATTTCAATTTTATAGCTTCTAAAATGTCAGGTGCTACCCTAAAAGACGTCTCTCAAATTCATCTGTTTTCTCTCAGGAGAATTTGTCCAGAGTGTGAAGCATACAAGATCTCATCTTAATACTTCTGCCTTTGGATATTTTCATCTTCACAATACTATGTAAATCGACAGCTACTTACCTATGCTTCCAGTTAGGACTTCTGAATATAGTGTGAGTAGCTGGAAAATAGCTAAAAAGACCTTTAGAAATATTGAAGTTCAGGCCTGACCTTGTCTGTATATGTGTGTATATGTATGGATGTGTTTGTAAATGTGTGTACTAGTCATATACTGTAGTTTGGAAAGCGAATCTGTGTAAATCAATGCATTTATTTAGCTCTCTCACCAACTCTCTCCCTGAGTTAACACCCCAGCACACACAATGCTAGCGAAGGTGATTATCTCTGCTAGCATAATTCCTCCGTAACATCTGCTTTCGCCCATAACACTCCACTAATTTTTCCCTCATTTCATTACACATAATTTTCTTTCAACACAATCTACATGTATTAAGTGGTAATGACTTTCCAGTTAAGAGCAAATCGACGCCAAGGGACCCCCCCCTCGATTGCCTGCCGTGCCTGACTCCGGCTATTAAAGATAAATTTGGTGCCTCAGAAAGCTGCAGTAAGCTAATCAATCAATTAAGCGGTTAGGACATACATTATCAAAATTCCACAGTGCGGGGGTGCATGAGACCATGCTGATATACTTGGTATGATTTTGGGGAGAAAAAAAAATTCCAAGCTACTAAAGAATATATTTTGAGGTTGAAAGTCAGTATTCAGTATCTTCTGAAATGAAAACTCATGGTATTGCACACTACCGATAACAACTTTGGTGTCTATGCTGGTACAATTTCCATTGCAGCTTTTATACCTAAAGCAGTTTCCTAGAGATACCCGAATGGAGCTGATGACACTGTAAAATCTATTTTTAGGCGATATAAGGATTCTGATGCAGAATAAAGCAATGCTATTCACAGTTTAGTTGGATGTTCTGTCCCTAACTTGTCACTGTGTCTCTAGGAACTGTCATAGCCTTAGAACACTGATTAATATTCTGTATTATGTGTGTTGCAAAAGGTGGTTTAAGGACAGAATGGTAGCCATCACATCCTGCTGTGTCAAGTTTTGTCTCCAGCATAACATTAATATTCATTAGGAGTTTAATTTTGGAGGGTATTTAAAGGCAGGAAAACAGATTCTAAAATAAACTGAAAAATTGCTTTGACTTTTCTGAAAAGCAGCTCCTAGTGAAGTGATGTCCTTTACAGGACTAACTTAAAACAACTTCAACCTAACCAGAAAAAGTTGTTTTCACTAATAATCTAGTTACATTTGAGTGCAAGGAAATAGCACAATTTGAGAAGTGTACATAATATCACTACCAAATTCTTCATTACTTTGTTTTTCTTTGTTATCTTTGGCATTATGTTGTTCTTTATACAGACAAATGACTTAATCAGTTAAAAGCTTTTTAAAATTAAAAACATTTTCTCTTGCATTGTGATGAACAGTCTGTATGCTAATATTTGTCCGAATGCTAAGGAAATTGAAACAAAACCCCAAAGACCATAAGAATTTATATAAGCAATATTTATAGCTCTGTCAGGACTAATACAAACGGAGAGTTAAATGAACTTTATAGCAGGATTCTGAATAAGAAAAAACATGGAAAAAAATTGTAAAACTTATGTTTTTGAAGCAATCACTAAATCTATAAAATATGAAATATAAATGGATCACTACAAGACTTTGCCAGTTACTTTTCCTGTCACTTTTAAGCATATTGCCTAAAGCTTTGTTATCCTTGTATTACAGTTATCAGATGAAACAACACGGCAAAGCTCTCTGCTTACTTTTCCAGAGTCTTTTCCTTACTTTTTGCTTATTATGTAATTATATTGGAGCATATTCAGTGCATACACTTCTACTAGTGGAAAGAACCATAACATCTTTTTACTATCTAAATAAATATTCCTTAGCAAAAAAAGAAGAAAAAAAAAGGCAGGTTGTCAAAGATAAAAAGGGTGGTTTGGTTTTATTTTAAAGTATAATACAAATAAAGGAGGTAACTCAATAACTCCTTTTTGATGTGTTTGTATGAATAAACTCTAAAAAGAGCAGTACAAATGTACATGATACACGCAGAACATTTAATCCAAGCCCTGCATGTAAAACATAATTATAGAGAGTTAATAATGGCAAATACAGTGAAATAAAAAAGCTCTCCACAGAGACTATACAAGTGCATCCTTCAAAAAAACCCCAAACCAGCATGTTTCAATAATATGATGCCGTCCTTTCCTTTGTGGTATTCTTCATTGACTAGGCTGATAATAAAAAGATGTCAGGGAGATTCTCAGTTTAGAGTTGTGTTTTCTTCCTTTCTTTTGTGCTGTTTCTTCCCATTTATGGCTGTTTTCCTGCCTTTGCTCTGTATAGAGGGGATGAAATATTTCAGAGTTATGTTTTCTCATGAGATGTAGGGCTGAATTTGACTTTATTATTATTACTAAGAGCATGCAAGTTTAAGTTTACTCAGTTGAAAAAGACACAATGATGTTGTTCTTCCTGATATAGAAACAGCTTTATTGGCTTTTATAGTCTTTTTTTAGTGTAGGCTGCTTCTTCTGTCCTGGATTTGATAGCTACTCAATCAGTTGGATTTTTTGTTTGTTTGTTTTTTTCTGTTCTCCTTTTGAAAAAAAATCATTCAGATTTATCTAAAAGCACATCAAAACATCTTTATCTGTTCATAGTGAGTGAGAAATTCCTTCAGATTAAGGGGGAGGGAGAGGAAGAGGCAAACAATAAAAAAGCTGAGACCAAACCAGTTTGCCTTCTCCTTTTGCGCAGTGCATGTAATGACTGAACTTTTGACTTTAAAGTTTTTCTCTGGTGCAGTACTGTAGAAAAAGAAACAAACAAACAAAAAGATCCCCTTAGTGCAAAGACTGGTCTAAGGCAATACCTGGTGAGTGGAATTTTATTTTTTTGTTGTTGTTGTTGTTTACTTGAAGCAGATAAAACACCCACCTTAAACCCGCCCTCTATTCAGTTCAGCAGCACCTCCATACTCCAATAAACCGTTTTCATTCCATCTGGCGTGCGTTTGCTCTGAAGACATTTTCCTGTCAATCTCTCCTGCCACATTAAAAATCTGTCATTACTATTGCATTGCCGCCTGGCTCCTGAGATTTGTCTGACTGCTTTATTGCTCCGCTCATTTTTTTTTTTCTGCTACAGCCGAGAAGCAGAAATAAAGGTTTGTTGTTGAAACATGGCCGCAAGGAAAGTAGGAGGCACACATCTGTCAAGGTATTACCTTTCTTCAACCAGGGATTAAGGTGTTTTACTGCTCTCGCTACTGAGCAGTCACACTGAATAAATTTTCTCAGTAGAACATAAAAATGAACTCATACATTTTGAACTGGGTTTCATTCTTTCAAGCCAACCCATATAATTATGCAATGGCATCAGTGTTCAGGGGAAAAAGTCAGAAACGTTTGTGTGCATCTCCCCTTCTCTCTCCTGTACCACCCTTTGCATTTACATTATTTAAAATGCTTATTAGAAAGGCAAGACTGAGGCATTCAGTATTGGGGAGAGAAATGTTTTTTACTCTTCCTTGTTGTTACTGGATCCTTTGTAAGGTCAGATGGGGTACAGGGCTTTACTTCCTGCGTTTTGTGCCTGTTCTCACAAAATATACCTGGCTATGAATATTCACTGTTAATTCACATCAAAGTAAGCCAGTAGAATTGTAATGTCTGAAAATATTGTCTTTTGAAAGAAACTGGCAATATTAGCTGCCTTGTAGCCTTCCCATTTCTGCTGCAGACATTAACTTTACAGTCTCAGTGGTAAAAATGAAAACAATTTAGAATTTTAGTATAGCCAGTGGAAGTGGTTCTTACACTAAGACAGAGCATGCCAGACCATCCTCCTTAGTCCTTTGATGAACACTTTTTCCTTCTTAGCTCAGTCCAGTTATATGACATCAGACATCTAAAGCAGAAGGAATTATCTAACAAGATAAACGACATGGTGTAGGCAAATGAAGGATCAGGTCAAACATGTCTGTGAAGGGGGACACTATGAAGTGCTTTATGGTTTGGTTTTGTATTTTTGTTTGTTTGTTTGGTGGTTTTGATTTTGTGTTTCTTTGCATTTGGGGGGGACAGGGGTGGGGGCAGGGGAAGGGGGCATGGTTTTAGGTTTTTTTCCCTGAAAAATAATAATACAGCTTTGAAATCTGGCAAGACCCCAGGAGGAAAGGACTAGTCGCAGTGCAGGAACCCTACACCTGCACAAGCTTAAAGGAAAAAGTAGTTGGGAGAGTATTACATAGAGTCAGAAATCACAGCTCCATCTGTATAAAGGTATCTAAAGCTTCATATCTCCTGATAGCTCTGCAACCTGTCCCCACCATCAGTTTGACTCACTCTCTGTTTTGCTCTAGCATCCCTGTCTCCCAATGTCCACAGTGCCTCCGCTCAGGCTCCCCTTTGGAGTGAGACAAACACCTCCCACCAGAGAATCTAACTTGTGTCATTGCTGACTGACATATTTATTTAGCAGTAAGGTAGCTCAGCTTAAGAGAGAAATAATAGGATCTGCAGTTCTACTGAAAAACTACTCCTTTAACAAAAGCAAATGAGCTATCCCACAGGTCAGCAGATAATCTGTCACTCACTTATTCTTCACAGTGTCCCAGGAAGGTCATAAATCACCATGATATCAGTTCAGTACTGTATTCCCCCAGCCTCCACTTTCTGCTGGCTATTGGCTTTTTTCCATCCATTTTAATCCAGTGAAGACACAAGGAAAAGTGAGCATTGTGAAATCTTACACTCCTCTCCCTAGTCCCACCTCCTTCCCAGAGCTAAGTTGCATGGCTGAATTTACAACTTTCTTATGCCAGAACAGCACCTGAGAATTTGTCAGGCTGGATTGTGAGGCAAATCTCCCTCCCAAACTATTACCAAGTTTTAATTCTTCAGGGGAAGGAACCATGTTCTTGTTCTGTGTTAGTGTAACATCTCACACAACGAGGGTTTTAGGGTTGTTACACAGGGCTTCAGTGTGAATGATAAATAATAATGTGCCTGTGAAAATATAGTTCCTTCTGATGCTTTTTTCACAGCATTCCTAAATGTGCCTCTTTGGCTTAGACTGTATTTGCAAATAGGTGGTACATAGGCATAAACAGATAGAGTGAAATAGTTGGTGTTGAAGGCATCGTGTTCACAATGTATGTCATTCAGGAGGTTGCCTCAAACTGATTCTAGTCTGGTCCCATGGACTTGATGTCCATTAACAAGTGGAATACATTAGGTGTGCTTAGAACACAACTTCTATATTGATTTCATCTGAATGAATGTGCTCACTGGGCTCACTTGCAGTGCAAGCCACAGCACTCTCAAAACACTGGTGTAAAATACAGCTAATACCTTCTCGCATTCCTTATGTTTGTTTGCTGGATCCTGCATGTGACTGATGCTCCTCCATGTGCCTCGAAGACAGGGTGCTGTTTGGTGGTGCAAAGAAGCAGTGCAGTAAACTGATACACCAAGTGAGTTCTGTAATGCATGTTTAGTAGAATACAAATCATTTGCAGATAACAAAAGAAGAGGGAGAGAGAAAGAGAAATATATACCTAAAGAAAGCTTTCTCAGTGACTTTGTCCAATACAACTCTCGGGGAATGAGAAGCCTGTAGCAGTGTCACACTGGACTGTAACTTCAGATAATTTATACAGGTTGGAGGGTTGTGGAGATTTTGGGGAGGCCATTCAAAACCAAGTTTCAATAGTTTCCACCAGCGATGTGTTTGATGGTGATGGTCCTACACCTACTGACTTCTCTGTCCCAGCATTCATAGTTCAATGTCAAAAATGCTGTCAATAAGCTGTAGTTTCATTTATAAAGCCTGTCTGAAGTGCATTGCTGCTTTACACCTTTGGGTGTGTTTAAATTACATATCAGGATCCAGATCAAAGCCAGCAAATGGCCTATTGCCAAAATGCTTTAAAAATCAGTTCATATTTGTAGGAGACAACCATAAGGTGCTAAATTTCCAGAAAATGTCTCACCACTGACAGTCCTTTTGGGTACCTCAGAGTTATTTCTTCTCTAAAACAAAAAGCCATGTTCCATACTTTTATTGAAACAAGTTTTCAAATAAAAACAGTTGAAAGTAAAAGGAACTCCATATCTCACTTCTCATTAAACTGACCACTTGATTTTAATTACCCATGAAAAACATGACAATATTTTCCCATGGATAAGGAACCTTCACATCCTATCAAAGCAGATTGAAGTTTGAAGTTAAATATGCATAGCTTCTGGTCCACAGAGAAGGATATGGTTGATAAGTATCTGAGATGAGAACCTGGGCTATACAGTTTGATCTGGCTCTTGGGGCTATCTGTCTAAGCATGGATACATCTCATTCAGTGGTTATCAAAGTCTTATGTGTAGTCCCAGTAGAACAAGTGAACTGCGCGTATTATCTTCATTCCAAGAACCAACTCCAGATACACAGGGCTTTAATAAGTAAATGAATTTTGCTGCCCACAACTCAATAATTAATACCTCCTCTCAAAAAATTAATTTAAGCTGCCTTCACATGGCAATTTTAACCTCCATGCTCTCATCCCAATTAACATGGAGCCACTCCCTGCTCTATGCATTTGGGTCATCCCATCTTCACCTGCTTTTATTCTCCTAGTATCAGTAAAATTAAGTTAGATCACATCAGGTATATGTAACTAATGAAAAGCCCTTTCCTTCAGTAAAACTAAATGTATTCGTCTTCTTCCTTCCCAACAGGAATGTGGAATTCACTTATCCCACTCTCATAACTGTCCCTATCACACCTCACCACAGAGCAATGTCAGCTAGTGCCAGCTACCCAAGGATAGATATTGCCTTTAGTGTGGGAAGAACAGAGAGAGTCTGTTCAATCCGCACATTCTGAGGAAAAGAAAGGTCACAGAGCTACTCAGAGTCAAGGCTTGGATTCATTTTCTTTCATTGATAAAAGTAGCAGCTTAGCCTGTTCTATTCTCACATCACCTGTCACTGAAAAAAAAGAGCATGTTAGCTTCTGTGTGGGATGTCCAACACCTGAACCAGAGCTACGGTGAGGAAGTATCATCTCCTTTGCTTCCATCCACCAAGGCTTTTAACATAGCTACTGCTTTATCATGTTTAGGCAGTATAGATTTATCTAGAGTTCCTATTCCCATTAACTCCAGCCAGCAGTCCCATGCTTTGTCAAAGGTCTGTTGAGATGGCACCTGTACCCATCATTTGACTGTAGCAGGATGGACAGAAAGACATTGTACAGAGGAAGGACATAAGTGAGCTTTGAGAGAGACATTTTCTATCACAAGCCTCCTACAAGAACTGGAGAAGTTCATGTCCACTGTGCAGCATCTGAACGTGGAAACAGGGAAGGCAGCACCTTCTGTGCCCATTCTTTCCCAGTCTCTGTGATACTGCAGTCACTGACCATACAAGCTCCCAGCAACAGTGAAACAGGTGCAGTGATGTGTACTTGTGAAACCCACATGGGATTGCACCCATCAAGACTACTGCTCACATGCTTACAGTTACTCACATGTTGAAGCACCTCCTCTGTCACAGTCTCTCATCTCTCTGTGCTCCCAGGGAGGAAGTACCATGAATGATTGATGCAGAGAGCTGTGGGTAGCTCTCTCCCAGATCTGTTTGCTTCTACAGAGTATGCATTTGTGATTTGCCTTGCCTTTTCCGTCTCTCTCTGCGGTGGTGGTCTGAGAAGGCAGATCTTTCCCTTCAGGGAGAATTTGAACTGCTTATGCACAGATCTCAGTGCTGTACATCAGAAAGCTACTGTATGCTACATTTTAAGCATAGTAGCAAACACCTAGCATCATCTTTCAGGGGCTGTGGTTTAAGATTTTTCCCCTAATATCAATCAAAAATGATAAGGACATTCTTCATTGATCAAAAACTGCAATTTGCCTATTAACTTACTAAAGAACTCTAACAAAATTTTGATATTTTTCATCATTCCCCCCCCCCACCCAGCCCTGCTTAGTTTGTGCTCCCCATGTGACAAGTGCTGTCTCCTTGATAAGCCCCATTGGCTAACAAATTAAACCAAAAAAGCTCCATTCTCCTGACACTGTACATAACCAGGAGATGTTGGGAAGACCAAGAGAAGACAGAGAGGTATTCTCTCTTTAAGCCTGTCCTGCACCCCTCAGATACCACTGCCAACATGTGTCAGAACAACCTGTGCAGCAGATTGTGCTGCAAGTAGCCTTCAGAATGTATTTCTTTTTTGCAAGCCCCTGAGCACCTCTCCAGATGCCTTCAATGTCTTCTGTGGGTGGGCCCTGTGCTGCACTGTGCTGAAAAATTTATGGATTACTATGCAGAAACTGCAAGGACAGATAGGTTTTCTCTTCAAAAAAGAAGTGGGAAGAGCAGAAGACCCACCAGCTATTTTAATCTTTGTGGCTTCACTTGGCAACAGGAACAAGTTTTATTATGAAATATAAGAGTTCTTACCCCAGAACATAGAGGTGAAGTGCCTGCTCTTGTGATTCAGCTCAGACTGAAACCAACCTGGAAATCCTAAGGTCAGCTTACTCAAGGGAAAGGAGCCTGCCACTGTGACATTTCCCTCTGGAGGGTTACTGCAGGACCTCAAGGGGCACTGGGGCTCAGTGGTTGTTTATGTGTGCTCTGTGATGCCATGTCCTGCAGGGCACATTAAAGTCCATGAAATAATGATGAATCATAGGGGTAATTAAAAGCCACAGTGACACTGATCTGCTGAAATTTCAGAGGGAGCTTGTGGCACACGAGGAGGCTATCCATCTTACCTCACACAGGGCCAGCTTGATTGGCCTACTGAGTATTGCAGACAGTGAGGCTGCTCACCTGTGGCTGGGAGTGCTCCCAGTGCAGCGGCCCTGCTGACTTCACAAAGCAGCAAAACAGGAGGATGGGGAGTAAGTGGTCACAGCTGCTACCCTTTGCAATTGCAGAGCACCAGAGAAATCATTTCCTTAGAATACAGGTCTGCTTTCCAATTCTTCTTCTTTTATCCACAAATGACTAACCCCATATTTTTAAATAAAGATATTTTCCTACTAGGAACCTTTAGGCTTTTGGACTTTGTTGTATGAATGTGGTCACTATTTAACAGGGATTCACAACTAACCTTTTGGTTTAATCCACCTTTCATTAGTTTGTTTGCTTAATTCAAATAATGGCAGGAGACATTCCACATTGACCTCTACCTCTGTATGGATTCTCATTTCATTTTCTAATTCAAACTAGGATAAATAAACGTTAACTTGGGATCAATGACTTTCCCTCAGATAACAGACTCTCTTTCTTCAGTTTGGACTTTGAGTCCTTGGGATCATTTCTGAACCTGTAGCTTAAAGATTATGGCTTTCAAACTACTTCAGAGGCTCTCTTTATGTCAGAGCAGAAAGAAACAAGTAGCTCCTTAAATTAACAGTGATGTCATAGCTTACTTTGGTAGCTGACATGTTTCATATATCATTATATAATCACAGATTTTTACATTATTTTTTATAAATCACAACCTATTTTTCATTCTTTGCTTCCTCCCACTTCATTTGCTATTGATGGTTGCTTCTGAAGTTCCTTTACCTCTTGGAAAGGAAGTAGGTTAAGAGTAAAAAGGAGAACTCTATCAGATTAAGACAAACATGTGGGCCCTACTGAGAAGTGATGCATCTCACAATAGTACCAGCAAAACAACTTACTCTGGAGGCTAAATTGCTAAATATAACCAGAGACTTCTGTGAGCCAAAAGCAGCTGTGTTCTTGTTTTCAGTTGTTAGACTCTTAATGTCCCAAATAATACAGGCTCATAGAGGGTTGAAATTGATGCAATCAGGATAGTAAAATCACTCTGACAAGGCTGCAGTTTATATTTAGTTTATAATTAGGAGTCTGCTTTCTCAGGTTAAGATGCTGTAAAGTTCCAGTGAATTGTTAAGCTATTTAGAACACTCTGCTGCTACTAAACTAGGAAAATATAAAGTCGTAAAAATACCCTCATACAAACACATGAGAAATGGAAGGATGGGAACTCCATGGCGAAAAAAACCCAAAACCAAAAACAAACAAACAAAAAAAACAAAAAACGAAAAAACCCAAAAACAAAAAAACAACAATCCAAAAAAAACAAACCACAAAAACATCTAGAGTTGTCTTCTATATAGAAAAATGGTGAGACTTGACAAGATTTAACTTGAAGCTGACAAAGAATTATCTTTAAGAATAAAGTGAACCAGAGCCTCAATTAACACAGTTTTCAAATATTCTAGCGTGATTTTTACAAATCACAGACCCTGTGTTTTGTGCTTTAAAACTGGCAAGAACTTATTTGGATCAATCTATTTTTTATCATTCTAAAGATAAACAAAGAGATTCCTAGTGACTTCTAATTTAGAGGGTAAATTTATACAGAGTTCTGATTATGGACTGAATCTCTGATTCTAGTATCTTCTCTGCCCAGATACAGTCACTTTTCTTCATAGACCTGTTTGAATACATCCAGCCAAGCTGACCGTTTCTTGTTGATAGGACATCTCACTTTTTTAGCAGGATCTTCTTGCACTGTTCAGCCTCAAATGATCGCTTACCTCCAATCAAAGCTGCCTAGAAAAGTATGAATTTCAAATACCTCTCCCCCCTATAGTGAGAAATTAGAAGCATTCCCATAATTACTTGCAATCAGGGCCTAAAAGCTAAAGTAACATCAAAACTGAAGAAACTTCCTAAAAACTCATCTGAATTATTGTCTATACTAACAATAACCACGAGCACACTTTGGGAATCTTCTAGTTTGAAAAAACTCAATACCAGAACTGAATCCTGTGCTATTCTGTTGTATTTTGAGTGCGTTCATGAAAAAGCAGATTCCAGAATTAACATTTGTTTTGATTTTTCACTCTCATCTGAGTCGGAAGAATATCCTGTAAGTTACAGGTTTTTAGTCTTCATGTTCATAGAAACAGCATTTTTCCTGATTTATTAATTTCTATTTATCATAAGTTACATGCAGATCTAAGACATCCAAAAACAATTTCAAATTTATCCAGTGCCTCACTCACTCAGCTAGCTAAGAATATGAAATGCATTCAGATTGTGTCCAAAATTGACAAATATCAAAATTCAAAAATCCATAATCAGCTCCAAAAAGAATGTGAAACTGATATAAAAATCACAGTATTTTTAAAGCCCATCTTAAATATTGGCTTTAAAAAACCCAAACCATAAAAATCTACTGAACTTTTAAATGTTCCTTTTTTTTTTCAAACTGCTCTTGGCAAACAGAGCTAGATATGTTCATATCAGTAAAATAAAATAAAGAAGTTTTTTGTTTCAATGCTACAGATGTTAATAGCAACACCAAAGATGGCGTGACTCCTGATGAAGCCTGGAAAATTGACTGCGCTGCCCATTTAGCTGTCCACAGTGAAAGGCTTGCAGCACTGACTTCTACTCTGTGCCAATATTTATTGGTCTTTAGAGCAGAGTGGCTTGGAATTAGCGACCTGATTTTTAATTAACACACAAGCTCTGTATTTTGGGTGGTTTAAGCACTGTGCTGTATCAGTTTTCTGTGCTGAGCTGGCTCAGGTGTGATGAATGTGTAGATTTCTCCCAGTGTCAGTAGCCCAGTACTGCCTTTGTGATGACACACCCAGACTCTTCCATTGTCACTGTGCACAGTGTGCTCACAGCTGGCAAGTGATGACTTTTCCTCTGAAAATGTCTTCAGTAGGGGGAGCTTTGCAGGGCCTCTAAAATATGCATTTATACAGGCATATTCATCTCTCAGTAGCCTAAAAAAGATTTTTCCAAAGTTAACCAAAAACATTCAGCTCACAGGTGGAACCCATGGTATATGTTTAGTTGCCTGGAAAATCACTTTCAAAATTAGCACATGTACTCTGTAGTATATTATGTGTGGGTTTTGTTGGCTTAGATGGAATGAAAGCATAGATTATAATGGCCAGATCCTATTGTGCTGCACAAAATTGCTTCCCAAAAGGGCAGGACTGGTGAAAATATTGATTTCCCCTTTACAGCACCTCTTTTTCTCAAGAGGATTCTCCTAAAGTAACAGATTTTTCTGCTGAGTCAGCCCAAGTGCCTCTTTCAATGGTCTCTGGAGAGAAACACCTCAACACATCCAGAGAATGAAGATTTCAGCTGCAAAAGTCAGAACTTTCATATACAATTTCTTCTTATACTAAGCAGGTTTCATGTCAGTTCCAGAGTCCCATGACACCTCATAAACCAGTAAGAAATATCCAATACCTTATACATTTTGGCTAAAACAAATACATTAAATACAACTATGCTAAACAAAAATATTTTGATAGTGATTGTTTCAAAATTAAGAGAAAGCATTACATTTTGGTATATCTGGACCATGTCCTCTCATAAACTGATGTTGAGGCTATAGACGAGCCAACAAAATGCTCTCTGATTGAGAAAGTACTCCATCTGTGACATGTTTCCAGAGGTTCCATGAACATGTTACAGTCATGATAATTTTGAGATGGCACAATAATAATAGCGTAATAATATTATTTGCATATACTACTGGCTGTAGGCTTAACTAAGCCCAGGTACACTATGCACTGGGAAATATACAGGGAACTAAGAAAAGTGGAATAGCACCAGAACTATGCAAAAGGTCTGTGGATTGAGCATCATCAGATAAAGTCCCAGTTCAGTGTTTCAACTTCTACTTCATTAAAATCCAATTTCCCCACAGTCTGGGCTCTCAGCCCTTCCTGCTATCCTGGCAACACATAATATTTCACTGGCAAATGCCATGGGTTCAACAGCTTGGTGACTGCAGTGGCACTGGTCAGGATATGATGTTTACCACACGGACAAGGCCAAGTTCCTCTGGTAAGGGACAAGAGTCTACTGCCCTGAGGACTTTTCTTGTTCTCATCTCATATCACTGGCATGCTCCCCTTCCTGCCTGTCTTCCCTCAGGGACTCTACAGCAATCTCAGCTTTCCCTCCTGAGGTGATCAGAGAAATAAGTCTGAGCTCCAGGTGTCTTCATCCTACAAAGGAGTTCCTGTGGTTACTGGAACCCACCCACACAGGCATAGAGGAAGAAATGAGAAAGAGGTGCACAAACATCTTTGGACTAATCCATACTACACACAAAACACTGTTGTGTTTGACATATGTCTTAGGTGTATATGGAGTTATGTCAGTGGAAACCTATGGCTCATTATCAATCTGCTCTGGTCCTGGAGGACAGGAGGTGGAATCAGGAGGGGGGGAAAAGTACAGAGATGGGAAATGAACCTGTGCATCTCCCATGGGAAAATGCATTTCAGTCATTCAGGCAGCAGTCTGGCCCATGGAAAAAAAAATTGTTCTTTCCAGCTGTCATGCCAAAAGAAAAAAACTGAGCATATTTTTATCACATTTTTTCTCACAAATTACTTACAACATTCATGTTTCTTATGAGAAACCATTTTTAATATTAAAGTAGTCATATGCTTTTCCAAAAAGCGTTTCCTGAAAAACAGAAACCATTATCATGTTAAATTTCCACACAGTTTGTTTAAAAATATCTTTAAATACTATTAAAGAACAATCATTATGCAGGTTTATATCTTATGAGTGGGAAGCAGAAACCATCAATGAATCATATTATTTCTCCAACTGCAACAACATGATCAACTACTACAATAACAAAAAAGTTTATGCTCACTGTATATCTGTTTTGCAGGCACTTTTCTGCCTTGAAATCTGCATAATAGGTGAGCTGTGGTAAGTGTAATGTGCTGTTTACTTCCGATCCACTACAGATAGCCAGGCATGCTTGGTCTTGTGCAGTGTTCTGCTCCTTCTTTGGATACAGCTCCTTGCTGAAATGTATGGCAGCCCTGAACAAGCAAATAAAGCTTCTATAAATTCTAGGATCTGCTCCTGAAAGATGCTGTCAGATATACAGAGCTAGATATTTAAATTATTTTCTCATCCATTATATTGTTTCTATCAGTTAAAAGCAATGTTTTTACTTGTAGAAAATATTAGTTGTATCCTGCTTTGGAGAGGGAAGTGACAATAGAACATTCATGAAGGACGAGAAAAATTGCAAGACACATGGAAAAAACCCACCATGGAGATCAATATTTAATCTATAATTATGGGTGTACAGTATGTACTATGCATTTTTTAAATTTAACTTGGCTTTTACTATTACTCAGTAGGAGGGGAACAGATACTGAGAGCCCTGGATAGCAACCATAAGAAGCATGTTTAAATACACATATTTTCTGGAGATCTGTGAGTACAAGAAGGAACTGATTGTCATTTCTCTGATCTTTTTTTATATTGCAAAGTTGGAGAGCTTTACCTGGGAGATTTAATTTTAGGTAAAAAAATTTGTAAAATTACTCTCCAAGTTTATGCTGCATAGCATTACAGCGCATAAGAAAAAGTGTTTGTGTCACCCTATTCTTGAATAAGGAAACAATGTGCACATGATTTCTCACAGTGGAAATACTGATTGTATAAAGACTTATAAATAAGTACTAAGTCAGGAATCTGTGTGGGAAAGCCCCCATCCTCTTTGTGGTTTCAGTCAGGAAGCATGCAGGTAACACAGACTAATTCTGCTCTAACAGTGCTAGGAGAAATTACAGTATTCCTGGCAGCTTGTATTTATCATGATTTTAGAATGCTTTGAGTGTATGCATATACATATCTCAGTGTGTATGTCCTCTTATATGGACATTTATTTGCCACTTCTAGGCTTTTCTGAAAGCCTTTGAAGCTAACTGGACATAAAGGATTAGGCACCAAGGGGAGGAAAATTATTTTAAGAATTTTAAAATTATATTATCAGGTATCATCTGCTTGCTAATGAAGCTTCAAAGTTATTTCCAGGGCAGAACTCTGCAGATTGCTCCAGAGAAAGAGTTCAACGGTCTATCTAAAGACTTCATTCTATCATTAATGAGTACTTAACCCCAACATATTTGAACTTGGACTACACGACCAGTAGTCAATTTTCACTATTTTTTTTTTTTTGATCCTGAAAATCTGTAGGCATGTCATCAGCTCCTTCTTAATTATACCGTATTCTTTACATCTGTCCTGCTAAATAACTCTAATTGAAATAGCACCGGCGTGAATTTTCGTAATGTTCCCCCCAAGACATCCCGAAAGTGACTCACACGAGAAAACAGACTGAAGTCACAGCTGGAAGCACGTCAAGGATCATTTCCATTTTTACATGATTAATTTGAATTTAATATCTTAAATCAAAACCTGATTAATTTAAATAAAATTTTGATGGTGCCCTGCTTCTAATATACATTGCAGTAATTAGATTCAGCTTAAAGTGATTTTTTTACATAATTAAAAAAAAGAGCAAGTCAAGTGTAACAATGCCGAGTTGGTACGAATCTGTCCATATCTACACATATACATACACATGGGACTTTGTTGAGACATTGCTCATGTACAGGAAAGATCACAGCTGGATGGCTGTGCTATAGCTCAGCTTATGGCATATGTAGAATAGTCCACTTCTATTTCACTGCAGTATGAATGGACATACTTAAAAAGATAGAAAATGTGCAGCTGAAATCATATCAGCAAATAAGTAAAAATATTAGCAATGCAATAGCCTGGGTAAGCTTCTCACTTCTAGTTCCTCTCACTATTTAGCCAACTTTTCTTTAGGAATTAGGTCTGTGTATCCTACAATTGAACATCTGCAGGGTACTATTTGCAGCAGCTCATGGGCTTCTGTTTTTTCATGAAACATACAAAAATTCTTTATAAAATAAATTGTTACTGCAAAAAACCAAACCCTGTTTCCCTGCTTCCCTGTCTCATGTGACCAAATTGCTGATCAAATTGTGCTTTAACAATTAGATTTTTCTTCAACAAGGCAGTGAAACATCAACCTGACTTTTCAGCATGGAGTAATTCAAGCATATATCAAACCCCTTGATTTTCAGTGGGACACTCCACCAGCTTTAAAATGCTGGGTATGTGCTCAGCTAGTAGTAAATCACTATTAAACAGAAGACAATGATCGAGAGTGAAAAACTCCTTTCCTGCCTCGGGCTAACAGCTTTCAGGGAGGTGCCTGCACCGTTCATCCTTTTATAAAGCAAGTAAAATCATTCAGGTGTATTTGATAGCACCCAGCTTTCCAAAAGCCTTTATGTACACTATGTTATAAATATGGCATAATGGCATATAGTTAATTTTTAGTTTTAATATTTCTTTGAATAAAAATTCCTCCTTATTGAAGCTGGTGGATCTTTGCCAGTAACTCAGACAATTCAGATGGTCTGGACATTCCCTTTGTTCGTTTTTTTTTTTAAAGCACGATACCAAATAAAACAAAACAAAACCCAAAAAATCGAACCCAAATGAAACCTAATGAACACACAAGAGGTGACAGTTTTGAGTTAGTTTTCAGCCACTTAAGTCTGGTTAAATGCTTTTCAACAGAAATGAGAAAGAGCCCACGAGACAAACTGAAGTACTCTGCAAAAATAAAGAGAACCTTAGTCAGGAAACAGAGAAGGAAGTGAAACTGATTTACAGTCATGAAACAGATTTAGCTGCTGAAGAAATGCTTCATATAGTTGTTTACAATAGGTCTGTCTATTTTTCAGGCTCTTAACTATCTCTTCACATTATTGGCAAAGGCTCCTATACCTTCCTACTTAGTCTCCTCATATTTACTGGCATACTACCAGTATGTGTAGACACAACACAAACTTGTTCAATTTGACCAATCAGCCCTCCAAGAGTGTAAGTTCTGTGGACTTTTTAGGCAGAAGTCAATGAAGTTGAATACTGATTCCAAAGAACTTTCTCTTATTTATTATTCATCATGGATTACTAATAATAAAAAAATGCCAGCTTTTATCTTACAGCTAAAACTTTTGATGACAATCAAACTGGTTTTTTCATTCTAAATTTAGGCTTTTTTCAATGTCTGCTACAATGCAATCCAAAAATAACAACATAGTTACTATCTGGGGAGAAGCTACTTTACAGCTTGTATTCTTCTTCAGAAATTAAAGTCAAAACAAAATTAATCGGGAAGGTTTATCTATAATGTATCACCATTCATTTCAGAAAAAATATCTTTGCCAGCAGCAGAAGTACTTTCAAGCAGTTACATTAGACTATAGACTCCAAGGAGAAGATTACAGACCTTCCATATTCAGCAACATGAATCAAAACTCTTAGGAACTAGTCTAACTTTTTTTCTTTTCTTTTCTTTTCTTTTCATTATTGCAAGGCAGCAGGGATTGCTTTTTGTATAGGCTATGATTTAGATGGCTAATTGAAAGTAAGCAGTGGTGAGCTGCTTCCTTGGTAAAATATTACCAAGACAATCTTATCTGAGTTTACAGTTATTTTCAATTTGTAAATGCTGTATTCATTTCTACCAGATAAAACACCTTTAAAAATCCTAGACTCAGGCAGAACCAGATTGCTGTTGCAACTGCTCTGCACTGTTTCACCCCACAGAAATGCCTTCCAACCCACAGATATATATAAGCTTCCTCTCCTTTTGAATAGTTTTACTATTAAAAAAAACCCCAAACAAACTCGATCCATTTTATGGTAAATAAATTTAATGATATATTGAATCCTCATAACTTTGAGCTGATGTCACCCTGCCAGTTACCTGCTCTGCAAGAGAATCTCATTAGAGCTTCCACCCTTTAGAATCTCACCTTTGCAGAGTTATTTCTTGCCTATAACACAAAGAAAATCTTGGCCTTTGTTTCACTGTTATAATAGATGTAAATTAATGTTTTGCCATTGTTTGTTGCTATAATCATAGAGGCAAGTATATATTCCTAACAGCTATCTTATTTTCAATTTGCAAAGCATACTGTGCTTAATCCCATGAGGCAGCCTGTGGTTCTAGAGATGAATTTAAAAAGGTAATTAGACCTGTAGGGGGAGTTTCCCTGAGACAGAAAAAACAGGTTCCTGCCAGATCCAGAGGGGTCTTTAAGAGGTCCCAAACTGGTCACAGTTCTTGTCCTAGTTTATTACTTGTTTCCATTGTGTGAAACAGCTTATTTGTTCATGTAAATTTAAATCATGCTGCTACTAGTAGAAGGAGTTTTGTTGCTACTTTTTCTTTTAATCTTGAAAGGTCACAGAGTTAGGTTTTAGTGACTGGCAACAAGCTATGTTTTTCCCAATGATCTCTGCATTTTTACAGTCAAATAGATAGTAAAAGTGACATATTGATAAAAGTTTTAAGGCATCTCTGGTGGGTGGCAGTAATTTTAAATATCATACAATCATCATTAAGTCATTTATGTAAATGAAAAGTACTTGGCAACTCTTTGTATGTCAAGAAATAGCACCAGTTTCTCTGCATCTCTGCTTTCTTTCTCTTTTCTTTTTCCCTTTTGCTGGCTCTAGCATAGTGCACACTGTACAGATGAACTCTTTCCTTTAGGGCTTTGTGAAGACTTTCTGTAGAAAAGATCACACACCTGTGTGAAACAGCATGTGAAGAGTAAATATTGATGAGACAAAGTCAAATTAATCTCTAATGAAAAATGTCTAAAGGAATTTCTATAAGCTGAAATCAATGTGGTGTATTGATGAGTTAAAAAAAATAAATTGGGAGATTTATGGATTCATGTGGGTTTGAATTAGGTGATTTGTTATCCTTTTCCCAATCTCACCATTTGAAACCTAGATCCAGATCTGAATTTTGAGGCATCAGCTCAGGTCTGGTTTGTATCCTGTGAATTTCAACTTGGGTTGATGTCTGGTTTCAAGTTAGACCACAAATATTTTTTCAAAGGGAAGGAAGGGTAAGGATTGATCACTCACCCAGGGTTTACTTTCAAAAATTGACATTGTGAACTGAACACTTTCTGAGCAGGAGAAATGGAAGCAGTTTGAGCTAAACTGTTTTTGTTTGCCCAGATGTCTGACAATATTTAAGGGCCAGATTCTGCCCTGAAGCTACTTTGGTAGGCAGTGTGAGCACTCATTCTTTGGAAGATTCTGTGCCTAAATGTTCTCACTTTTCAACACATTGTTACCCTCCCACATAGCTATTCAGGCAGAAAAACAGAAGCGTGAACCTCCCTCAGGGGTTTTTAATGCAAGTCTGTTGAGTCACCCTGCTTTTTTGATTGAGTTAAGGGTATGAGATTAGGTTGAAAGGTGATAAAGATGCCAGGAATGTATGAGGAAGATCCTGTTCTCAGGCCAATAGACAGAGCATAAACTCTATCCCCATGTCTGTGCACAGAGGCTGTTGGTAAACCTCCAGGGGCAAGCCAGTAGGAAACATGAGGCTCAGGGACTTACAGTTATAGACAGACAGTTGTATAGCTGGTTGACTCGTTGTGTTGCTGTGTGCTGGGCTGTGTCTGTGGCTATGCTGGTGAGTGTCTGGGAGTATACAGAGCAGCCAAGGCTGCTACAACTTTAGCGCATCAATGTCTGCACATGGCATGGCTAAGGCCACCAGTAGACACCATAGCACAGGATTTGTGTAGTTCCATTCCTTCATACCTTGATCTGTGCCCGCTGTCTCTCTTTGAGCAGAGCATTTCCTGTAAAGACGGTCTCATATGTACCTGTAGTGCAAGCTTTCAATTCCATACATAACATCAACTCTGCAGGCTTATTCTGAGCTGGAATTCTCTAGAAGCTTTACACCACTCTCTCTTGGCAGGAAGGTAAGGTGACATCACAACTTCTGCTTTCTGACAGAACCTTCCTTGAAGATTTATTGATGATCACTTCCCATAAACACCTCACAAGAATGCTTATTAAAGAAATTAGAAACTATGGTAGATCAGGACAGACATTTGTTGTAATTGAATTTAATTATTTATTTATTGGAAGCCTGTATTGTTCATAATGCCTAGGGCACAAGTCTCTTTTTTGCTAGATTTTTACTGGTGAATGCAACATTCATTTTAAGGGAGCTATCCCTGACATTTGCCCAGTAATCAAGAATAGAATTGAGTGCTGTGTAGCTAGTGCTTCTCAGGAGTGGTGAAACCTGATTAGTTAATTAAGTCAGAATTGGAGAGAGGTGGTATCTCTGGTAACTAAATCAGAAACCTTAAGGAATTTTACAAATTCACTAAGAGTTAACCGGTGGGGCTCAGCAGGAATTCACCACTCAAGGGGGCCCTCACACAAGCATGTTAAGGTGTTTACCTCAAAAAAGTTATCAGGTGCTCTTGATTTCCCTTACATGAAGGAGATTTAAACATAGATTCATCAAAATTGTCTTTTACACTTCAGACATTGATAGTAGCCCTGTTCCAAGATCAGGTTTTTGCTTCCTCTTCAGCAGTGATCAGAGCTTGACCAAAGCATAAATATTAAAATGAAATAACCTTATGTTCTGTCCCCTATTCCCCACAGCTGCAGAATACCATCATACTCATCACTTGCAATCCAGCTGCATTCAGGCACTGGAGATGACCAGAAGGTTTGTGAATGAGGCTCGTTGTTGTGTTCCCTATTCCAAACCAGATGGCCTGATCCTAAAACTGCAAAGGTAGCAAGGAGGGTACTGAGCAGCACTGTAGCATTTTGTTCCCTCTTTACACTGTAATAAGGCTGGCTAAAGAGGCATCCTCAGAAGTTAGGAAATCCCCAAACAATGTAATCAATCCTTCCATGCCTGTGGTGAGCAATAAAAGTTTATATGAAACCTACAGCACTTCACACTGAATGGCTGAAAAATAGTACACATTTATCAGAACGCCTGAAAACACACCCCATTCTGGTAGAGCAAAGCAATCAGTGAAGCCATTCTTCACCTAAAAGATTTCCATTCTGTTTTGCTAACACACTATATTCAGTATTGATGTGTCTCTGTGTACAGTAAAGAGCAGACTCTGCAGTGCTGGGACGGCTCATTCACATGACAGTGATATCGCAGTCATACATTGCTCTGGCTGCACAGTGCGACTGGAGTTCCTTTATTAAAGCAGCACCCAACAGTGCTAGCAGACTACAGCACCCAACAGTGCTAGCAGACTACAGACTACAGCTTGTCAGGATTTCCCCTAGAGGACTTCATCTTTTAAGGGACTTTAAATCTGGCTGTTTTATCATGGACCACAGGTCCATAAAGGGATGCTAAAAGGATTAAGTGAAGGTATACCCTCTAATAGCCCTAATCCAATCATTGTGGATGGGACTGGATTTCAAAATGCGGCCCTGTTTTTTGGGATTTCCCAGAACAGCAGTGGCAATTGTTGTGCCTGGGGACACAACAAGATGCTAGATAGGCTGTTGGTTGGCCCAGGTATGCTTTCTTACAATCTTCCATAAGGAATTGCAAATCACATTGGAATCAGATTCATGCCCATATTAACATTGAAAATGTCTTTCAATCTTTGAATCTCTCTATTAGAAACATCCATAAAACTAAGCTATGGAGTTTCAGATCCTTTTCATGAATTTCTTTAGGATTTATCCTTGCTTATCAAATCAGTGATAGTGAACTTGACAAAGGTATCATCTGAGTTTAGGACACTGGCATATAAATCTCATACTGTTAGTCTTTCTCACCAGATCTTTAATCCTTCTAGTCAGAAGTATCATGAATGAAAAAAAAAAAAGGAAAGTCACCTTGCATGGCATATTTGCTCTTGGGATTCTGCTTAGCATCTAAAAGAAAAAAGGCAGTAAAACAATTTTTTGGACAGTTAACTAAGCACATCAAAAACTTTAAATGCTTCATTGAAGATGAGCTTAATTAAAAAAAAATAAAAAAAGAGAAAAACCCACTACCAAACAGCTCGAGAGTTCTCTTTATAATAAATCCATGGCCACTTTCAAACTTCACAGTTCTCACTGTCCTGCACACAACTCCCACTCAGTACATCACAGCAACAGTACAGATGGAGTTGTGATCTTCTTTACTCCAAAAGCACAGTCTTGTAGCTAAAGAAGGATATCTGTTAGCAGCTCAGGGTCTATATCATAGAGCTGAGCAATTCTCAGTACAGTGGTACATCCTGATTAGACAAGCAGTCCCATCCTCTGCTTTTCTTTGCTGCACACTTTCTCCATCAAAAAGGTTCCTCATGCAAAACACTCAGCTTTCACTATTGTTTTCATATAAAATTGACTTAAATAAGCAGAGTTGTTTATCATTGAGCTAAAAAGCAGCATAGAACTAGATAGCTTTACAAGCTTTCTGTTTTGCACTATTCTAATTAAAAATAAAAATGTTAAAATTTACAAAAGACATTTTAAAGCCTGCTAATTGATAATGCAGAGAGTTGAGTCACTACACTGTCAGAAAAGTTAGGTGGGGGAAAGTCAGCACAGCAGAAATGACAGCTTTTACATCTTCTGTAGCCACATTCTATTTGTTGTTTTGCCACTGGCCAGAGCAGCAGTAAAAGCTGGAAGTTGTTGATCAGTAAAAAGCATGGCCATGCTATCCCCAAGGAATGATGGGACAAAGTAGGGATGTGTTGATCTATATATCTCCTAGGTAACAACCATCTTGAAGCTCATGAAACTCCTCTATTTATAGTAGCTGAGCACCTCACAATCTTAATGTGATTAATGAATATCCTTAGGCCATCTGGGTAAGGAAGAGCATCTATTATCTGCATTTTAGACACAAGGAATGAAGGCCTAGAAGTCTACATCTCAAAACTACTTAGACAGTTAGTTTGTTTCAAATACTTTTTTAGGATTTAGGATTCAAAATACCTTTTAGGGTATGTACCCACACCTCAGAGACATGGATAAATATTTGGAGTGGGTACTGTGAGCAGTAAGGCTGCAATGTATGCTTTCATATCTGTGCTAATATATACTTTGCTTTCTGTTTTTTGAGGTCTTTCTTTGGGACCTGTGTTGCACCATTTAGTCAAAACCAAAAGGTCATACAGGATTTCTGTGACAAAGCAGACACTGAAAAGAAACTTTTGCAGGCCAATGGACTTTCCCAATGAACAATTTTCTCCAAAATGTCCTCCTCTCCCACTATCAGAAGTTTTTGGGTTTTATGCAAAGCCTTTTGGGATTGCAATTAGAATACTCACAAAACCCCAAAATTAACAGTTGGTCATTTTTGGTACTGTAATCAATCCCTGAAAACACTGTGAATGGTAACTTGGACTGTAACAATATATCACAAGTTTATATTTTTGCCAAAGAAAAAGTGGACAATCCAGAAGAGCAAGGGGAAGGAGATATCTATCAGTTCACAGATGTCATTCACTCACTGCAGCTCTGTGGTGTTTTTTGAGCCATCTCTGGCCTCCGGTTCCACAGCCAGTAGGAGGTGTGCTCAATGCACAGGCACACAGTGGTGAAAACCTCAGCATCTGGTGAAGAATGTCCAACATGCAGGGAGCCTCAAGTAGAGACAAAGCATGACATCTAGTGAATCACTGGAGCAGCTCATAGTAAGCTGCTGTAGTTACTTTGTAGGTTTGAGCAAATCTGTGGCCATCTTCATTTAAACTGGGTGTCAAAAATAGCCTATGTCTACCCCAGGGTGGTGAGAAGTATAGAGGCAATTCATCATCTTTCCTTCTCACTTCACTCCCAGATGATTAGACAAACATGAGGATTAAACTACATGTATACAGATATTTTCTGTAAAATGAGTACAGGAAAACCAGCATTCACTGGAGAATATGACCACAGCCTGACTATTTATGCCTGATAGACACGTTGATCCTTAATTGTATCTATAGAAGGAAAAACAAGACAAAAAATATGGACAGGCAGATGTTGAAGAATTTTTTGAGAACTGCAGTAAAAATTCTGGCTATCACAACAACTCAGTCTATGTAACCATATTGCAATACTTATACATCTAAATATACCCAGAAGCTTTTCTTCTTCACCTTTTTGACATATGTGTTTAAATTTATAAGCACAAGCACACAACCCTGCTTATGTGGGGGACAGGAGAAAAGATGGGGCTTTCTGTTACCCCTAACTTTTCAGAAATCAAAAAGGGAGAGCATTTATCTTGTTCTAAGGAGTGATAACTCCTTGATTAACTGACTATTCTCCTGTGCTATTGTTTTCTATCTGCTTGACTATATGCTTTATAAGAAAAAACAGCTGCCAGGGAACATAGGCAATGAATGTCCCCATGTTCTAATTGGGATAACTGTGCATAGAAGTCTATTTCATGTTGGATTATTTTAATGTTTCTATGCTTGTCTTTTTTTTTCCTTATCCCATTGCTTTGTGCACTGGGAAAGAGTGGCTAACGAATATTTTGGTTTGCATTTCTTTTTGAGTGCATACTGATTGATTGAAGAGTTAAACATGAAAAAAGAATTAAAATAAGCATGAAAGACAACATCCGTTCTCATTTCAGTTTCCTGGAAGGAAAGTGCGGTTGGGCAGATGGTGCTTTTTTGTTTTACTAAACTGAAAGATCAGATGTAAATAATATACACAATATAGCCTATAAAGATTCCTGAAGGTGAGGTTTCCATGTGCAGAGAATTCTGTATTATAGAGAGTTTCTCACTCCTTAGCAATATGTCAAGAATTTTTTGGTTTTAGCTGTTTATTTTGTTTTTATGCTTCAGTTTGCTTACTGCTCTCTCTACCTGCATAGTCATATTTGTTTCAAGCACTATATTTCAGAGGGCTGAGTTGTACATATATTAATTCAGGCCCCTTCCATGGCAAGCCATGATATTGGGTCTCTGGTTGAATGGACAGAGGAGAGTGCCTGGTAATTTGGCATCACGTAAGTCTCAATATTTCTGTATTACTATCTTTCTTCATGGCCTGGCTTTATTGTGTGTTATAAGAATTTGTTTCCTTTGTTGTTATCCAATGGTATTTTTAAACATTTGGAGCTCTTTAATTTGTTTTCCAACCTGGAGCATTAAAATTTAAGGAAAGAGCAGAGTTTGCATTCCCTCATATTTAGAAAAGGCCTCTATCAAAGGCAAAAAAATCCCACTCTTCTCTAAAATGGCTCAACAAAATCATAATGCTGTCTTCTTGACTGAAAGAGCAGAAAAAGATATTGTGCTATGGCTACAAAGAAATAATGCTATAGTTTCATTCTCAGCCAAATCAAAATATATGCTCTTCATTATCCCTCATGTCCTTCATTAGTTTGGTGGGACTCAGATAGAGGACCTGCTCATGTTTACACTGCATGAATGCACCTACCAGTGGTGACAAGCTAAAAACATTGCTGTAAACAGCTTAGTAGGTTATTACCTTTCTGATCCTTCCTGGTCCAAAATTATCAGCCTGGCTGAACAGAGAGATTTGGCTGGAGCTCAGGAAAAACAGGATAGTTTATGAGCTTTGGAAGAAGGGGCAGAACACTCAGGTCTACAGTGAGGAGAAAATTCTACAAGGAGAAAATTAGAAGAGCCAAAGCTGGACTAGAATTAGACATATGCATCTGCAGGGACAGATGCAAGGATACTGAGGGAGCTGAAGGAAGTGCTCACAGAGGCATTTTCCATAATTTATCATCAGCTCTAGCTAACCAGGGAGGTCCCAGTTGACTGGAAGCTGGCAAATGCGATGCCCATCTACAAGAAGATCCAGAAAGAGGATCTGGGGAGCTATAGGCCTGTCAGTCTGACCTTGGTGCCAGGGAATGTCCTGGAGCAGGTCATCATCATTGTCATCACACAGCACATACAGGACATCCAGATGATTGGCCCCAATTGGCATGTGTTCATGAAATGCAGGTCCTGTTTTAACAACCTGATTTTCTTCTATGATAAGGTGACCTGCTTGGGGGATGAGGGAAAGGCTGTGGATATTTTGTACCTGGACAGTGTGCCCAGGTAGCCAAGAAGACCAATGGGACCTTGCCATATATCAGATATAGTATGGCCAACATGACCAGAGCAGTGATCATTCTCAGCAATGGTGATGCTGCACCTCAAATCCTGTGATCAGTTTTGGGCCCCTCACTGCAAGAAAGACATTGAGGTGCTAAAGCCTGTCCAGAGAAGGCAAACAAAGGACTTAGAGCTCAAGTCTTACGCAACGTGGTTGAGGGACTTGGGAGTGTTTAGCCTAAAGAAAAGGAGGCTCAGGGGCAACCTTATTGCTCTCCACAACTACCTGAAAGATTGTAACAAGATGAGCATTGGTCTCTTCTCTCAGCTATAGGACAAGATAAAATGACCCCAAGTTGTGCCAGGGAGGGTTTAGATTGGACATGAGAAATAAATTTCATCACTGGAAGGGTGGTCAGGCCTTGGAACAGGCTGCCCAGGAAATGGTTGTCACCAACCCCAGGAGGTATTTAAAAGACATATATATGTGCTACTTGGGAACATGCATTAGCAGTGGACTTAGCAGTGTGAGGTTAATGTTTGGACTTGATGATCTTAAAGGTCTATTCCAATCTTAATGATTCTATGACATTGCAAACATAATCTATGTGGTTTTTATTTAACACTAATTTTTCTTACTAACCTTAAAAGGAGGAGAAAAAGATGTTTTCTCAATGAAAGAATAGCACTGTAAACCTCAAGAGAAATGACTCGTACAGAATTATAGAGCTTACACATAACATCAGAATGGCCAGGTCTGGGGAAATCAGAAGACATAGCCACTGCCAAAACTCCTCTATAAACTAGGAGACTGAGGTAAACTAGAGAACTCAATTAAACTAAAACTGACTTTTTAATGTTAATTAAAAATTAAATGTAGTAGGGTACACTAGTTAGCTTTTTGTAAAAATGGCAATGCTGAATATAAACTATAAAACTGATTTCCCTTTTGTTTGGGTTTTTTTTTTTTAATTTGTATTGATGGAAAAATTCTGCTTATTAACCTGAGAGACCTGCTGATAGTTGTGATAATTTCATTGTGTGTTTTTAATTGTTTTACATTTATATCTAAGGGAGTCAAGTGTTTTCACAAGAATTTCAGCGCTCACTATAGAATAAAATGTTTCTAACTTGCATTGAAGAAGTACAACTTGAAATTTTGATAAATATAAACTCTATAATCACTTTAAACAAAGAAACTTATCTTACTTTTTAAGCCACTCTTATATTTCAGAGGCTTTAGACATTTTTAGGGTGCTTTATTTTGTCAGTGCAGGGAGTATGAAAAGAAAGACCAACACATGCTAATGATGTTATTCCTGTATTACCAAGGAAGTGAAAGAAATAAAAAAGTGTCTTCTCCAGCTGCTCATGGATAGCTCAGTAATAAATAAAGGAACAAATTGAATAAATGAAGGCTCCAAAGACAGATTTTAGCAGCTGAGAAAGAAATAGCAAAGCCCATGTATTTTAGTTCAAATGCTATCAGTGCATCTACCAAGAGGTTTGGTGCCCTGAGGATGGGGCAGGTTTGCTGACGGACATGTGCTGCTAACGGGTATTGCCAGAAGGAAGTGGGGCTGAGGTGCAAGTGGTGCAGACACTCACAGCAGCAGCAGCTTCCCATAAAGGTAGGGCTTCAGTCAGTTGTTCACTCAGTTTCCCACAGTTAGAAGCTGATGAGCTTGAAACGGTTTGGGGGCTATAAGCCAACCTGCAGTTAAAAAGGAAGGAAAGGCTCGAAACACCTGGGGCCAAACCTCTATCTGCTGTTGATCTCAATTGGAATGAAACAATATGTGCAAACCCAAGGTCTGACTCTCAACCTCTTACATGCATTCTGAAACCCACAGAAGCTGACCATGGGATATTTTTGGCTTTCCTCAGAGAATCCCCACAAACATCACTGTCCTTATGGACAAATAGTTCTCTGCTTGCAAGATAGAACTCTATGGATAACTAAAGCATTAACACGTATGCTCACAGACACTTAGTTACTGATGGTACCCTAAACTGAGGAAGGCAGAGACCATTTGAAAACAAAAGAGACCAAACACAGGTTAAATTATGAATGGTTACCAAACAAAATGGAGGCAATGTACAGGCCCTGACAAGCAATTGAGACTAAAACCTGTCGAACTAGTAAGACACTGAATGTCCTGGGGTATCAGAAAGGAAAAAAATCTCATAACCTCATATCTGATTTCTCTTTTTCTTGAAAAAAAGAATTCATTGTGCAAACTCAAATCTTTTTTTGGTGAGTGTGCCTGGATTTCCATTCTTCATTACTAGAGCTGATGTAGAAATCAACACAGTAATGCCTTTCATCTCTTGTATTATAAGAATTCAAATTCAATTTTTATTTTACAGCACATCCACACAATGCCTCACAGTATGGTTCTTGGTTGCCTTCATCCCTTAACAATGGCCTTGAAAAGAGATACAGAACATAAAAATAAACCCCTCTTCCACCCCCCAGTAGTTTGCTTCATCTTACAAACAATAGCAATTCACCATCTAAAACACACAGTAATAGTAAGTACAGTCTATTCAACTTTGTGCTCTTCATAAAGATCTTTCTTTTTCCTTAGAACACTGACATATTTAGCTGTTCCACAAAATCTGGGATCTACAAGTTTTGACCAACTGACACCTGTATGAATAACATACTAATATTCTGAAAGCCTTTTTTAACTTACATACAGTGGACGATGCCACTTTTTCTTCTATTCTCCTCAGGAGTGCAGTATCAGACCACAGGGAACCTCAGCCCTACTTTATTTAAACATGGGCTGTGTGGCCTGACAGTCACTCTAACTGGTGCTTGCTGACTTCTTAGTCATCGAGCTTTGGCTTGTATGTGTGCACAGTGTTTTTCAAGGTTTTCAGAGTCAGGGTTTGAATATATACCCTATGCATGTTGTTAAGGAGCAGTACCAATACAGAAACATTAATTTTCATGGACTTTACACAGACATTTTACACATGGACTTTAAAATGGTTTAGTCATCATTTCTCTTCTTCTGTGTATGGGCCTGACTTAGCAAATGATGGTTAGTTCTGTGGTCAGCAGACTGTTTCACAAAGTCTTTTAAGGGGACAGTGGCCTAGTGGAGGGGCTGTTCTGTTTGGTATAAAAGCAGCAAAATCCCATCAGTCTCAGCAGTGATCAGAGCAGCAGAGGAAACAAAGCAATGCATGAAGTGTAGGAATGGAGACATCCAAAGTAATCTGACTAGTTTATATTAAGAAAGGATTTGACAGACCTGCTGGGTTCCTACTTAATGCCAATCAAGTCGGAAAGGGACCACTTGAGCTCAGGTATTTATCTCAAACTGATTTGAATTATCCTCACTTCTTGATTTTGAGAGTCCAGAATAGAATACTGGGAAAAGACTGTGTTGGCATTTCCTACATAAAACAAAATAAAACCCATTCAAGTCGAGGAAATACACAGTGTAAGTGATATGAGAATCAGGTTCTTTGAATTTGACAACAGAAATAGAGCTTCATAGGGGCTGTGTGTTCTCAGAGTCATTTGGGCAGAGAAAACCCCATGAATTCTTTCACATTGTCCCCTTCATAGCAATTAGGGTCAGCAAAATACATACAGGGCATATCATACACATTATTGTTTTTCTGCCTAGTCAATATAAGCTTTATGTTTCTTTTGCAGACATATTGTTAGCTAAAGAATAGCATTTGAGGTCAAGTCTGGATTGCCCTTTTTATTAGGCTAATTCTGTGCATATGAAAACTTATTAAAAAGAAATTGTCTCAAATTATCACCAGCACTTAAATGATCATTGTCGAAATCACAGTAAAGAAGCATAGTGCTTACCAAAACCCCAAGAAAGTACTTCAGATATTTTTTCTTTCATTTTCAAGCAGCGAGGGTCAAGTGAACTGTATTATTTGAAATATCCACGTTCTCAGACTGTCACAAGCAGCTATAACATACCCACTAGCAGCAATCTCCACTTGGCTCTATCCAGAGGGGAGAAAATTACCAGGAGCTGCATTGTTTATAACTCCCTTGACCCTAAGGGTAATTCTGTTCACCAATTACTTGAAATTAAAGTTAGGTAATTCAACACGTCTATCTGATACCCAACCACAAACTACCTCTTAAGCAAACCAAAGAGTTGGATAGTTTACTTCCATAATACTTCACAGAATTTCATTATTGCAACCATGACAGGAAAGGAAAAATTAGAAGTTATACAAACTTGTGAATTGCTGGAGCTTGGGGGTTTTTGGTCACCGTTGCCACGGTTAAGAGATCCCAATAGATCTGAGAAGGAGGAAACTGGAAAGAAGTTTTCTTCCTGGGATGAGGTTTCCCAATCAAACGTAGCCAATATAGTAAGAATTGAACAAGAAGCCTCCAGCTGCAGCGTTTGACAGGAAAAGAAACCTGCTCTTTGTAGTTAGAAGATTTCATACCTTTTATCTTTGCGTATAGTTACAGTGCTACCTAGAAAAGGCTGTACACACAGAGAAAGAACTTACATTATCTGCAGCATGTATTTTTTGATCTCTAGGGCCAGTCATTTAAATTACGTAGTTGAATCCTGAGTTGGGTTATAGACTGACTTAGAAATTTTTTTAAAGTCAGGCAAATCTGTTAAAAATTTTATTAGTGATGAGTCTGTGTACACTCTCTTTCTGTATCTTTTTGTGAGTAACGATTTGGCTGCCAGGTACCGTGACTGAACTGCATGACTCACTCCATGGATTCATTTTACAGTCTGGTGAAACCAGAGGCTGGTGGACTTTTTACATGTTGTAGTTCTAGAAATGAACACTTTTTTTTTCTTTTTTTATAATGCAAAATTTTAAATCGATGAAGCTTAAAAAACTGCAAGGTGACTGAAAATTCATTCATATTATACCCAGCTGCATACTAAACTCTTCAACCTAACATTTATTAAGTGAGCTTAGTTCTCATTTTCATCAAGGTATATTAGAACTCATTTCAAAGCCTTCATCATATTTAAACATTATAAAACAAGTGATCAAGTAATGCAGAGCAGCCACTATCTTTTGCTAGTGAGAAGAGTTGATTTTTAATTGTTGTAATCTCATTCTTGTTAGCCTAGCTTCCTATTTGGAAACTTTAGTGCCAAATAAGTAGCAAATGCTTTATTTTTTAAATCTGAATATGATTACCTTTTCAACCATATGCTGCATTTCATTTTTACTATTAAAGTTGTTCGCTGTCCAATTTCAAGCTGAAAAACTATAAAAGACCATTTTGACTTTGCTATAGCAGAACTAAAAGATCTTTTTGAACTAAGATTAAATTGATATACCTTGAGCTTCTGTCATTGTAATATGACATTAGGAGCATAGTCAAATACTGGTTTTGACTATAAGTGTCCTACTAAAGTAGTAGTCTACTGCAGAGTGCTTTTTGATTTATCAAAGAAATGGTACTATCTTTCAAACAGCATTCATATTCTCCTATCATCAAGGTAAAGTAATAACAGGACTAAAGCATGATCTTTTTTTATAGTTTCTAGAAGCCAGTGGTATAAGGGATTGCCAAGCCTTGCATTAGGTATTCAAGTTTAAATGAACCACAGATAGGCTTTCCAATCTACAAACTCCATTAATCAGATTTTATCCTTTTCTCAGTCTTTTATTTTTCAAATTCTTTGTCCTCTTCCCTGCTGCTATTGTCACAGCTTCCCTAATGACAGTCCAAGTAATTTATTTTTTTCTTTCCCTAAAGCTGAGATACTCTTACTACTATAATTCACAAATGTTTCTGTGTAATGTTGATGGCCCAATGACTCCATCACTCAGTGGGTAAATAACATTTTATTTTATTACTCAAGTATGTCACCTCTCATACAGAACATCCTACCTTAAAAGACTGGGATTTGTTTCACAAAAAGTCTTAGTTAATGGGCAAAATGTCTTTGAAGAACTCTGAATAGTTATAGCCGTGTTATGGCTAAGTGTGCGCGTCATGAAAACCATGAAAATGAGGAGTAGCACTAGTACTGAAGGGACAGAGATAGACAGTACAAGGAATTGACAAAGGCAAGTTGTGTGGTGTCTAAGATAACATAAGAGAGTTTTTGCTTCTTTTTTTTTCCTGTGATATTTCTTTTCCCACTTTTTATTCTGAAAACAGCCAGTTTTCACCCTAGGAATGGTAGAATGAATACTGACTTTTCAACATTTCCTTTTGTGTCTATCTGATAAAGTTTAGAACTCCATATTCATAGAGCAACAGGGGAGAAGTAAATATTTTTTTTACAAGTGGAACAGTACATTTGTTTTGATATTGTTAATTTTCTTCAGTAGAGTAAAATTTTTTTCACTGACCAGCTTGAAATATTGAATATATATCTGATGTAAAATGCTAACACAGAATAAAATGCAAAGGTTGAAATGATAAATTTGGATGATAAACGAAGCAGAAATGAAGTATTTTATTTTGATTTTAAATCAATGAAATATTCCTCCTACAATATTATTAAAATCAACATGTTCTTATAAAATATTTAAAAGAACACCCTTCTGAAAACAATTGTTTTAATCAACTCTGTGCAGAGCTGACAACTATTAAGGTCAGAATTGTTGTTAATGAAAAGAGCTGGCTTGACTCTTTTGAGAACATAGATCCTCCTCAAAGAGCAAACAAATAACAGGATAGTGTAGCCATTTTCAAAACAGCAACACAGAAGAGCATGGTTCTAGAGCACTTCCTGCAGATTTGCATTCACTTCTTCCTTTCACTGTCAGGTAATCCACCTGTGGTGAGTCAGTTTATAGTGCCTATGCATTATGAAACACTTCCTCAGCTACCTGCTTTTAGATGCACAGATCCAGTTTTCCAAACTTCTTCCTTTTTGTCACACTGAATCATGAGCATTAGAAGCACAAGATTGAGCAGCTTATAATGTACACATAATAACAATGGTTCTAGATACTGTATTCAGTACAATAATAGTGGATGCTGATATTGGCTTGGTTGACACTCTATGTTGCCAAAATTCATTGTCACACCAGAAAGAGAAAAAGAAAAATTGGGAAGAGGTGTGAAGAAGGAACCTTCTGGCCAAATTCAAATCATAATAAAGCCATTATCAGTGGGGAATATCACCGAGAGACTAAATGAATCTGCTTTGGAGGGCTGCTAAAGCAGAGATGGCCAGAAAAGGATGTTGGGCAGCACTTCTCTGAATGGTGCTTGTTCTACGGCTCACAGTGTCCTGGCAAATGACTGTGAACACAGGGTGGCCTGGTCCCCCTCTCCTGATTCACATTGTTCTTACATGTAGCCCTATTTTGCCTGAATAAGTAGGGAGGAATTTCCAATTCCATGGAGATACTACAAGTTTAGTCATGAAGATAATTAAGTCCTTTGGGCTTGAACTACCCAAACATTTCATACTTGAAAGAAATTCAGATATGGCTCTGAATGTCTGGACTACTGCCATCTACACAATTTGGATTCATTTGAGGTTTAAGATTAGCTCCAAATTCCTCTCCACATCAATTAATCATCCAGATATTTACTATTCTTATCACTTTTATTATGGAATGGCTAGAAATTTTAAGTAAGATATAGTATAGCCTACTTCTGCTGACACACAAAAACTAGTGTCCGTCTTTTAGAAACATGAAATCTAATCAGAAAATATTTTTTAAAAGCCCCCCTCCCAACCCCCGCCGCCTTCTGCCCCCCAAAAAAGAAAAACAAAAACAAAAACAAGGTGGAAAAAAAGAAGTTTTATTATTAACATTCTTTTCCAAAAGATAATAGAAGCATAAGAAAAATCTAGTTACTTGTCCAAAAAACTTCAGAGAAAATCAGTGGTAGAGCTGGGGAAGGGCTTTATGCTGTCTGCATCTCAAGGCAACAGGACAATTACTCAGTATATCACCTTATCCTAACATTTTGCAGCGCAAATTATTTCTAACTGTTATTACTAACTGCAGTTAAATGAAAGGATATCTAGACTTTCCAGAATTTTTTAAACTCACATGCCCAAATAAATATAGTCTCTCCAAATGATGGACCTTAATGGAATGCTAGCTCAGATCCTACAGAACTTACAGATTGTAGGTATCTCCTGCTACTGCTGCAGTGGACAGATAAAAGGGACCTCTGTACAGAAATAGGGGCACTTGCTTGAAATAAAGCTTAAATGTCTAAAGATCTTTGAAGCTGAAGAGAAAGGCAGATAAAGAGCAAGATTTATCTCCAGGATTAGAGAGCCTCTGGGAGGTGTCTGTCTGGCCCACACTCTTAGCTGAAGTTAGTAATTTTACCTATATTTTAAGTATAATTACTCTCAGGGCTTTTTGTTGAATTTATGTGTTGATTTTTAACTACTAAATATCAGTCATTTCTGTCTACCAAAAATTTACCTGATAGTAACACTGTTTTGCTTAAAGCTTACTGTCTGTTGTGTTGTTTTGCCATTAAGATTTCTCAAAATCAAATGAAGAATCTGAAAGTAGAACTTCTTCAGTTGTAAAGAGATTTAAAAGTTTCACTTTTTTTTCCTGAGTTTTGACTTTTTTTGTGTCTGTATATGTGTGTATATCTGTACAGGGGAGGGTGGAGGGTTCAGCATGACCTGCGTTAAATGTTATCAAATGAAATATAATTAACAGCTCTGATGAGATACTAAGAAAGATTGAAGCTCAGCTCCCAAAACTGTATTAGTTTGCTGTTTCTGTTGTAAAAAAAACCAAAAACCTGTTTTGCTGACACTTCGGAAATGCTTATGATGAGTGAAAAGATACTGCCTTTGCAGGGGTAATTTTGGACTAAATCTGTATTAAAGAGCTAAAATGAAACAATGAAGAAAAAAATCCAAGTGAAGATTCTGCACTGAATTTTGAATTTTGAAACTGTTATTACTGCAGTGTCTGAAATAGAGCACAAAGAGTTTCAGCTTTTCTCAAGGCACTTCAGAAATTAGGAGACACGTTAAGAGGATGTTAAGTGCAGTAAAACAGAACATAAAAGTCATGGGCAGTGGGGGGCAGGGTGGCTAAGAATAAGAACTGAAAAAATTTGATTAACTTTGCCAAAATTTCTGTAAACAGTTCTAATAGAAGTTACCTGTCCTGTGGAAAGCACATACCTGATGCTGGGCGCAGGATATTCCCATCCTGCACTGGAAGTTCCTTCTTATTAAAAACAGAAGAAAGGATAAGAAATGCAAAGGATTGGATATGCAGTATACGTGTTTATATGCATAAAATTGCTTCAGTGTTCTTCTAGCCTAATACATCAGAGTGATATTTTCCCATTGATTTGTATTGCCCATGATTGGAAATAATTGTAGAAGTTTATATACTAGTATGGTAATGTCTGATACATTTTAATTTATCACAGACAGTAAATGTGTATACCGGTATTTATACATCTGTTAAAAATGCTGTGTTTGTGTTACTTCATCAAAAGGGCAAATCATGAGCCATTTCCACAACATAACTTCAAAAATCCAAGTGAAACTTGATTAAAATTTTATTCTGAACTTAATTCGAAATCTGAGCTAACTGAAGCCTGGATACCCTTCAAACCTATCTTCTTCATGTGGTGAAGATAGATAATTGAAGTGTAAGCTTTCTGATACAAACACTTTTTTTCAGCCCTCTACAAAATACCTAAAGTATTTACACTGGAATATGGATAAATCATTTGCTAGCTCTCTTTTTCTTTGCTCCTCATAATTAGTCTTGAACTAATACAAATCCATATTTTACTGTTGATCAATGTAAAACCAGAATGACTGAAAGGTATAATTTGGATCCCTTATATTTAAGACTACCAAATGAATACCTTTCAATTTTTTTACATAGAAAAATCTTCTGAAGTTCTATGTGATTCAATTTTCACTGCCAAAAAAAAAAATCAAACTCAAAATTATCAACACCCTAGAAAGGGGTAAGAGTATACCTCTGTCATAAATAGTAATGTTATTTACATTACTTGCTTATCCTCCTAGTCCAGACTGTAACACTTTGGTTTTGATGGATATTTTTATAGTTTCCTACTGCTCTAGTTTCTTTTTCAGCAACGTTTACCTAATTCACTACAAAATGAAAATATAAGACAAAACTTCAAAGACATTTGAAACTACTGTCCAGAAGGTTAGAAACTGAAGGGATTCTTTTTCCTTACAAAATTAAAAATTCCTAAATGAGTCCTGATAGTTTTGAACTAATAATTTGTAAAATTGGATGGGAGAGAGGAAAAAAAATAAGACAGCCAAAAAAAAAAAATGGCTTCTGTTAGGAGAGCCACAGCAGGGCAATTAAGATGATATGGCAGAGGTAGACATCTGCTCCTAGACAGATACAGTTCCACTGATGCTATCTGTAGTTGCAATCCTTCCGAGAGATAAACACCATGCGAGAGCAACGCACAGAAGGAAATGCCACACTGAGAAAGTAGTGATCGTGTGGCCCTTGTGGTCTGAGAAAGAGAGAGAGGCAGCAAGAGAAAAAGGGAGGGGTGTCATGTGGGGGCTGTACCAGGCACATGCAGGTGACAGAAGTCTGTAGGACAGGCATGCATCAAAATGCAATGCTGGGAGATGTGTGAGAACTGACACTGTATGGGAGCAGAATTACAACAAAGATGAAAAGCACAACACGATCAAGAAGAAAAGAGATGGAACCCCCTCTCCAATGTCTAACATACAATAAATCTATACTGAAATAGGAAAACTCATTTGTAGATAATTTATTTCAAATCTGAAGTTTTTTTCAGAATTTCAAACTCACATTCAGGTTCATCACAAACTTAATCTGATCTATGTTTCCCAAAGCTATTTCATGTTACTGTCCCAGCAATGCTCAGACAGCAGAGGTAGTGTTCCCCCTTTCTTTTGCTGACAGGTGCAGAAAAAGCCTAAAGGTTATGATATATATTCCAAAAAACCTTTCAAGCCAAGCATTGACCCTGATCAGTTTAGACCAGACTTGAAGCAACAGTACACTACATAGCAAGCTCCAGGACCTCGTCAGATACAAGTTTTCTAAAGGTAAGGCATGTCAATTCAGACCATCGCTGACCATGCCACTGACTCTTCATGTCATTTGCCACTCAGTTCCTTGTGTGGAGAATTTGGTGTTTCTCCTCTGATGCCAGGGGTTCAGACTCCCACCAAAACTGAGGGAGCATCCTTTCTCCCTCCAGCTTTCCCACTGGTAAGAAGGCTTAATATTCAGTTGACTTAAGAAATTCTCCTAATCTAAGATCTCTGGAAAACTCACAGCAAGAATTTGAGTCCAAGCAGTTTGCAGAGTTCACTGGCCAAAAGAGAAGGAAGAAATAACCTTCTGAGGGCAGGCCGTCTGGCTCACATGCTGTGCTGTCTTCCAGTTCTGGGCTGGACCTGGGGCTTGGTTTACATTCTGCCTTGTGCTGGAATCTCAAACCAATAATTACAAGTTTTCATAATGTCTGTTACAATAATTCTTCAGCCTGGTTACCCTGTGGTCTCGTTCTGTAAAAAAAATACTTATTTTCTCTGTCTGGAAAGAAGAGAGAAATATCAAACAGAAGAGCTTAATGTAAAACCAAAAGGTGGAGTGAACCACAATCCCTCATTCAACATTGTGCTTTGGAGATATTTTAAATTGCTACTCCTGAAGACTTCTTGTCAGGAAAACCTAACTGAAATTTTCTGTTTATCTGAAGAAGGTAGAACTGGACTTTAATGAGGAATTCTGCTAAGGCCAGATTCTGCTATCCTGACTCAGTTCCTACCCCAGAGAGGATGATGAATTTAGATACTTCCATCTAGTAGATGCTCATAAGCAGGCTGCATTTATCTCCAATGTATTCATTAGGGGAAATTGTACAATAAGACTTCCTGTTTGCTTAACTGCACTTTTATCTTCTTTATTCTACACAGAGTGAGCATGATGCAGCTGTTGGTTGTTGATTACTTATTTGTTGGGGTTTTTTTGTTTGTTTTCATATATATATATACCTTTCATTCTACATCTTTTAAATTTGACGTTCACATATGCAAACATCAGTATTTCTTTCTGAGACATGCATTCTGGAAAAACTCAATCCTGTGAGTATTTTCAGGAAATGAAAAGAGCATAAAATGTAGAGTTCTAGTGTACATGACTCAAGGAACTTAATTTTAAATATTAGCATGAGATTGGATCATTGTTTTATTAAAATTCACTTATAGCTGCATAAAAATATCAAAACAGGAACAAGAATAGTATCAGCAAAGAATAAAATTCTTCCACTAATGTACCTCTTATCAATGCAAAATTTTTGCTATTACAATTCATTCTACATATCCAGTAAATAATTCAGTTACTTTGAGGCAGCCAAAAAAGACCTGATCTTTTGAGATCATCAAGTAAAGTTATTATTTTGGAGAATGGGGGTTTCCTCTTTTGGAATATCTACAGCAACTGCCTATCCACAGAGAATTCCAGTTCCTAAGTTGGCACACCACATAGTGATCAGAATGTAATAGTTTCTGGACATGAGATGTATTAATGTAGCTCTGGTTTTCCCATTTATTGACTCTTGAGAAATGCATTATGTGTGCTTAAACCTGCAATATATGCTTGATTTACAATGACTTTGAATTTATTACTCTATTCCTGATTTTCTGCCTTTTTTTTTTTAAGATTGAAATGTCTGGGGGTTTTAGAAAAAAGGCTATTTTAGTACAGCAAAGAATCACCCACTCTTTCTTTCTGTTTGATTTTCTTTATGTGATTTTTTAAAAAATCACTTGAATAATTTAATAAAAATATTTTATTTTTTTATATATTGCATTATTTAATTCTAACACATTGGGCAAGTTTCACACAGTAGATTGTCATTATGACTGTATTTTGCCTTTTCATTGGAGTCTATCACTTGAAAGAGTGTCTCTGCCCCATCCCAGCTATGCTTTACAAGCTTTTGTATCTTTTCTACCTTGCTAGAGGCATTATTAGGGCAGCTCACCTTTGACCAAATGGGCAGATGAACATTGATCCTCTGGAGCCAGTACTAGTGCTGTTTGGTGGATCCGCTCTCAAATGGTACTGAACTGTGACCTCTTCTTCTGTTCAAAGACTAAATACATAAACTTGAGTTTCCATTGGTGCCAAGCCTGGGAACCTGTGTTGTTCCCTAATCCCAGGTCCTGCAGCCAGCAGCACAATGGGCAGCTCACCATGCCAGCCAGCCAGCCTGAAAGAATGTCTTTATTCTCTCTTCCTCAACAAATTGCTTATTGTTTGGCCCACAGGCTGCTAGACCTTGTGAACTGTCCAAAACTTTATTGCTTTTCTGTTAAACTTTCTTCTTTTTATCTTTTGATTTTGCTTACAAATAAAATTAATTTATATTTTCATTTCTTAGTAATCAATTTTTTAAAAGATATCTGCTGCCTTTAATCATTTTTTCAGAATATATCTGCCACTGGAAGCCTACAGGAATGACAGAAACTATAGAAGCCCTGGAGGTTTAGGCTCTTTAGAAAGAAGAGTCTGGAAATGTTGTGTTACTAAAATGTGATGCTCAATATTACCTAGATAAAAATGGAGGCCAAACCCTAGGAGCATTGCTAAGTTTTCAAATACCTGTAGCACTTCTCTGCTCTTGGCCTCATCTTTACTGTAGTTACAGTGTGCCTGTTACATAAAGAGTGGATGTAGGACAGATTACTTGTTTTGGGACGCTATGTTTTGGAGTTGTTCAGGAGCAGTTGTCTTTAGAAGAAGTTAAAGCAAAGTGCCTAAATCTGTATGTTATTTATCTCTTCAGCTATTCTGGAAGCACCTTTTGTCTTTAGCAGAAGTTTCTGGGAATGTAGTTGCAGGATAATAATTGTGCAAGCCAGCACTAGGCAGAGCATTGGCAAGATAAGGCTGATATTGCAAAATTCAGCCAGATTTGCCCTGGGAAAAGAAGAGCTTCACAGGTGTGAGCCCATCATATGAAGAGAGGAATTGCTTTATAAACATGGCTAAAACCAACACAGGATGCAGGACACCTATGTTCTTCTCCCTCACCTCAGTAATCCCATGCTGAGACATGTTCACATGTTCAATAGGAAACTTTGACCCTGTTTGTAGATAGGCAACTAGGAGAAGAATAACCTTGTGAGTAGTAAGATTAGTTCTGATCACCTGGAGAGTGATGATTAAGATTAATTTAAACACTCATGTACTTCTCAACCATTTTTACACAGGATGTTTAGAAAAGATGACAAAAGTGTACAGCTTTCTGGAACCATATATGCTCTAAGAATCACAAAAAGTTCTTAAAAGTGCATAGATGTTTGTATGTGTATATATATGTATTTAAAATTTAATACTCTTTCAAGTATGAGAATGGCAGCACAAGAGTAGAAGAATTGCAAAACTAAAGTGTACACATTAAGCTGATATATGGTACATACCACATGATATATATACTGCCTTATTGTTCAGTTGTGGCTCAGGAAGCTAAATGCATAATTTAAGATACATGTATAGTCTAAGGGTCAAATGCTGTCAGTTACACGAGCATAAATCAAGAACAATTGCTCCGAAGTGACTGAAGTTGCAGTACCCTGGATTTACACAAGTGTTGCTGAAAGCAGAATATGAGTCAATACATGTCATCAATACAGCTGAGTTAGTGGTACTGAGGGAATTTTATGATATAAATACATCTAAATCTTTTTTTTTTAATGTTTTATAATATTGCATTTTATGTTTCCATTTTTTTCTCTGTTTTTAAAGGAATAAGAGACATGAATCCTGATTCTGTAAGTGAACATCCACCTCCCTCATCTACCAAACTTTCTATCTCAGTTGATAACGGCATGACAAACATCTCACATCCATAGAGAGATTACTTTCCTGACTTGCATTTAAGGGCAGTCTTAATTTACATAAATGCATAATTCTGAAACCCAGGCAGAACGTTGCTAGGCTGGCTAGCTGGCTGCATGTAGAAATGCAACCTTGTCATTCACTCGATTTGGTTAGCAACTGAACGGGTTGCAGTGAAGGGTCACAAAGCAAAGTTTCTTAGATCTGTAGAAAGCAGAATCTGCATGCAGCAGGAAAAGTCAGGAAGAGATATGGACCTGGCTGAAGTGAGAGAATATGGAGAATTGGCAGCTGAAAGGAAAATCACCTGTGTTAAAAGACCATGGGATAATTTTCTTCACTGATGCTTCCTCAATTTTTTATTGAGAAGTTCAAGGAGGAAAAACATAAAGGGTTTGCATGGGACACTGATTGCAAGATAAAGCACAAAACAAAGAGATAGAAAAACTCATAATCTCTTGGGGAACTAGCAGAATACCTGTCAGATACACCTGGCTGTCAATGACCTTGTTTTGCATGGAAAAAAAAATTGAGTTTCTGGGTTGAGAGGAGGTTTTTAATTCTGAAGAAAGTTATATGTTAAATATATGGGAGCAGTCTATTCAAGAATAGAAGTCAAGTCCCTTACTTGTGGAGGCAGACTGTGGTATTCTATCACATAAAATAATGTCATTATTTCTCTAACATACTTTTGAATCAAATGTATTATTTTAAATCACTTTTTTATTATACTCTTGAATATGCAGAAAGATTAAAAAAATCTCAGAATAGGTTCCCCAGTATTCACATAATCAAAAATGGCTGAATTAATTTAGACATACTTAAAAAAAAAAAAAAAGGACCCATTTCAGACTACAGTGATCAACTGTGAGGGCTTACTGCCTCAAAAGAAACAGAACAAACGTCCATAAGTGCTCAACATACACACACTGCCTTAACCAGCTAGAACAATATGTAGGTATAGATTTGGCAGGACTGTTTGATCCCAAAAGGGTTCATATAAGAAAAACTTCTCTTTCAGAGAAATGATTTCTCTAGAGACCGATACTGATGATACAACAGGCTGAAGTTGCTATTATTAAAAAAAAATTACTACTTTTTCTGACTATGTTTCTTTTTTTTCCCAATGGGATTCTGATTCCAGACACTCAAGCAGGCTGATATCCACTGGGAAAGTAATGACACCATAAATTATTTAAATATTTGAAAACCACAAGAACTACTGTATATAACCAGTTTGGAATGACTTCTAACTCTTTTGATTAATAATACATAAAGCCTTAGATATGAGAATTGGTTGAGTGCTAACCTGTTAACAAAAGGAGTAGAAGAGATGAATCCTGACGTTTCTCATAAGTTATTCTACTTAACATATTGGATAAACAAAACAAACAAATGGAGGGCTCTGCCTTAGTCATACCTTTAATGCAACATCAATATTTGATGACTACCTAATGTCTTGATATATCTGACCAAAGATGAAAATTTGATCACCTAATGTACCAATTTCAAATTTCTCAAATGCTTTCTCCTGCATTCCTCAAAATATGGAATTAGAAAGTAGGAACAGCTTCAATATTCTGGTTTGGGGTTTTTTTGTTGTTGTTTTTTTGCTTTCATTTTAACAGCACTAACTACTTACAAGTGAAGAAAAATGTATTTTAATCTTCAGCAAGAACACAGGGCTAGAATTTCCTCAGCTTATGACATTTTGTGTTCAGCAGCAGGATGGGAGTAGATATGTACGCTGCTTCAGAAAGAATTCATGTTGTACCCTTCTGCTGCTGATTCTTTTTTAATTATTCCCCAGATTCACAAGTTTTGGGTTCTTTCATGCTGTTTTGTATGGAGCTCAGAGAAGAGAAGTGTTGTTCATTCTTTCTTCCAAGTACAGGTGAAGGTGCATGGGACAGTCTGCATTTCTAAACACGAAAAACTCTACAGGAGACAGACCAAATGCTGTTCTTCCAGGTCACACAACCCATGCTACAGGAGAAAGGCTATCCAGGGTGACTTCAGTACAATATATTAGTTTATAAAAGTAACTGCTGTTTTTTCTGTGCAATGGACAGGTATTATCTCTCTGGATTTTTTCTACTGCCCCAACTGTAGCTTGACTCCATTAGATGTAGGAACAATTAGGATCTAAGGATGTAGGAACAATATTTACTTGTTTCTCTTTAGTCATTCCTGTGCATTTATCTTTTAGCCATGTAATTCAACTCTTGTTTTCCTTCTGTGCCAGAGTTTCCCTCAATATGCAGAGTATCCAGTCACAGAAACTCTGATTAATTCATTTTGCCTCTTGACATGCCCACAGAGTCATCCTTTCTTGGTCCCCCTTAATAACAAACGTGTAGCTGCTCATGGTCTATTTTCACACATTAAAGCTTCTGTATTAGCAGGCTAGCTGCCATCCATCCTCTGTCCTGGACCACCAAATGATGTCTCACCTTATTTTTAAAATGCTAAAATCTATGTGAGCTGAAACACTGCATAAAGGAAGGATCATTTCAATTGTAAGGCACACCCCACATTTTTTGTCAGTTCATCTTTCTTGATTTGATCAGTTATTTCAGTAAAAATGAATTTGTTATAATATGAGCAAAATCAGAATCACATTCCACCTCTGAGAAAGAAATAAGGTTTCAACCTCTTAGTAAAACACAAACTACGGAAAATTTTCATATCCCACAAATTGTACCTGAATTAGGTCTCGTTAATGACATCAATAATAAATGTAAATTATTTACCAACACTTACTAAATCTTAATGGTTCCCATCACCTGACTTTCAAATACACAACTACTATGTGGAATCTGTTGGCATAGTCTGTTTCATTTTCTGACTTTAAATATCACCCAATTAGTTCATAGCTCCCTAAAATATAAAGGAACTATATTCATATTCTATTAAAAATAATAAGAATCTCACCTATTGTTAATTTATATCCACACCTTTTTTTTCCTTATACCTGCCATATCAATAGCAGTGTAGGCACATCACTTTATTATCTGTCATGGTTGTACACACCTCTTGAACAATCTATTCATTTCCTAAAATAAAATTCTAGCTAAAGTGTTATTTTTGTACATTTTCTTATTGCATCTCAAGGTCTAACCAGGGGACTGAGACCAGCATGTGACTTAACCAGAACAGCAAGTATCTTTCCCATAGTATCTTTCAACTGTCATTAAAAAAAAAAAATCACATTTATTTTCCATCTGGGATTACGTGACAAAATGATCTCCTGCATCTAATCAATTATTTTTCTTCTATATCTTTTGCATTTTCCTGCAGAACTATTTGCAAGTGAAACAGAAAGATCTTTTAGAGATAATCTGGTGATTATTGCAAATGCAACCTTGGATGCTGTAGGCATTAAAAGATGAAAATTGCCTCAAGTCCATTGTTGCACAACAAATCTGTACCTCTGGACTCCTGTCCTGAGGTGAAAATGCAAACCTGAGAGATATTTAGGATCATTTTGACAGTTTATAAAATTAAGCAGGGATTAGGGATTCTCTCATAAATAAATAAATAAAATATATAATGCCACAGGGCCCAAACAACATTAATCACGTCTCCTTGCAACAGGTATTACTGTAGATCACTTTTGGGAAGAAAAAGAAGTCATATAATTATTTCGGGCATGTATTTAGCACTGATGATGCCAATTTAAATACATGAATGAGTTCAACTATTTAATACAAATATGTATGATGCATACACACTCTTGATTAATGTTTAAACTACCCATGCAGTTTAAGTTAATACAGTTATAGATTCCTATAGAAATGTTATATATTTGTGTATTCTATTTTCTTCTCAATTTTATGGATTAGTCCTGATAATACAAACACTTGAACATATGCTTAACTTTACATAATGAGAATGTCTTGCTGATTTTAGGATAGCTCTCGATCTACATGGATTTAAGCAAAAGTCTAAGAGTCTACTGGCAATGTAATCTGTGGTGCCAGTTATTTGAAAAACACTTTTAATAAGAAAAGAATTGAAATAACTGCAGCAGACATAGACGACTTTAATTCCTGCTGTGTTTGTGGCAGGTAGGCAGCAAACACGGCTAAAATGAATTCACAACAAAGTGTACAGCTGCATGGAAATAGATTTGGTGTGAGCATGAACTTTTACAGTCACCCTCCCAAAATTCCCCACCCACCTCAAAGACTTTTTAGTAGTTAAAAATATTTCCTTCTCTTTTTCAAAAACAAAAGACAACACCAAGATACTAAACTACAGTGCTAATCCACTTGCAAGGTCTCTTATCTTTTCCTTTCTGGATGAAAAATACTTTAATAAATTGAATTTTTATAGAATATATAATCAAAGTTTCACTGCATTAGGTTAGTAATATATTTCAATATATTTGGGAAATATTCAAGTTAATTTTACATGTTTCTAGCAAGCTAAAAGTCCAAAATAGAACTAGCTGCACTGGATTAAAACTTCTCTTTTGTTTCTTTTTTGTTGTTGTTGTTATTGTTGGCTTGTTGTTTTTTCTTTTCATTTTATAACTTTAAAAATAAAAAAATTTAAAGCCTACAGATATTTTTCTAGTTTGACTTTATGCTTAAATTTTGTCACTGAATTTAAGTGCTGAATTATAACCATATTTTTAATCATGTAAATACTGCTTTGTAATAGATGTTAACAAAACATCCTGATTCAAAATAGAAACAAGAATTACTCTTTATGTAGTACAGTTTAGACATTTGAATTGTAATTAATTTCCATCTTTAAAAATTTTTTCTGAAAATTATTTTCCATCCCACTTTAATCCAGAATGCTGACTGGAGCTGGAATAATACATCACACAAATGTTGATGTAAATATTTAAACAAATTCACTTACTTTGGATTTACATCCCCTTTGGGCTCTACTTTCCATGAACACTCTGAAAAATAAACTTACTGTAAGGAGGATCTGCTGGGAGGACAAATTATAAACAAAAATTGAAGAATACATGTGGGATATGAATTTTTGAATTCTAATCATCAATTGTTGCACTAGCAACTAAAGCTGACTGGAGGACAACAATTCCATGCCACATCAATTTTCAAGACTTGGTGTCTTCATGTCTAGTTTTGTTTGGCTTGCTTTTGTTTCTTTTCCTGGAGAAAACACAAACTCCATAGACCATTTTGGAGAAAATGCCCACACACATGAGTGTATGTCTGTGTACCACAGCCAGGGCTACTAAAAGACCTAGACTGAAGTCCTTTCTCAACATGAATTACATTTTATTAATTTTCATCACTGATTTGTATCTGTGAGTACTCAGAGTTAGCTAGAGGAGGAACCTGATCCTGGGCTTTCTACGTCCAAGGCCGTCGTTGAACCACAGGTTTGTCAGCAAAACCAAAAAGTCTGTTTCACTCCTCATTCTCCCAAAATTTCCATTTGGACGAATCATGAATGTGGCTTTCAGAGCTGAAAGGGCTGAGAAAAATGTCTCCTGTCCGACACGTGAATATTAAATAACCACCACTCACGAGGTGAGGTTGGGTTCCTGTCCCCTCTCAGGTGTGCAGAGAAAAGTCCTGCAGCATCATTCTTCCCTCCCTAGTTGCTGCCGCCGTTGCCTGCAGAGTGTGCCACAGGGCACCGATGTGCCTGAGCATCCCTATGGACTCCCAGTCCCACGGGGACACGCCGCCTATGTGTTTAGTTCGATGATCATCCTGGAGGGCCAAGGATGGTTGTTTGTGTTGGAATATTGCTTTGATCTATAAGAAAGAGATGGAGAGAATATAGGAACTAAATGCTACACGGAAAGCGAGACTAGTCTGAGCTCCACGTCGCTGTCAGCTACCTCCCTTCCCTGTAGGAGCCAGGGCTTGCAGACAGCAACCTCAGGGCTGACAAGCTTTGAGGACAGACAAAGCAAGAGAAGTTTCTCTACTCCCCACAATTTCCTCTGTCTGGGCTGGGTTCCCAGAACAAAAAGCCTTTTCACTGTAGTCTCATAGTGAGATGATGCACCATGATGCAAATAGTACTGCTGTTTGCCACTCACTGCACAGCCCCATCCAAGTCATGATCATGTCATTCAGTTTCAATCCAACCAACATGAACTCTCAGTTTCATGGGGAAATTCATATATCTATGAACCTAAAATCACTCAACACCCCATAAATGCAATATAAAGATCATGTTTGCAATAAGGTTTTTTAAAAAAAAGGAATAAACAGGGTATAGATTTGTGCATGTGTCTGTGTAGAATTTTTTTGGTGATCCTACTTGTAAGGAGAGGCTTAAACAAGACTTACTTTTGGATTTTATCAGTGGTTGGACAAGTAGCCATAGGGCCTTCAGTAAGCAGACTATCAGTTTTGCAAAGCAGCTGGCAAATGTCTAGGTAATTTTAGCCAGAAATTACATCAATAGCAAGTTCTTCATCTTATAGATAGCTGGAAAGTGAGCTTTGATTTATTTTTGGTTTTGTCCTCAGGATAATGGTTTCTTACTTACCTATGTCAATGGTCAATAGCATAACAAATCCTTCATCGTGAGAATACATGTATCACTTTTCAACAAACCCTGGCCTTTTGATGTGAGAAGATATACTGCCACTTAGTTTCACATTGACATCTCTCCTGGTTGCCAAGGCAAGTTAATTTGCAAATCAGTATTTTGCATGAAGCTTTTAAGCAAATCCAGCTAGGCAATGGCTACGATTTGCTGTGCAATTAGTATCTAAAGCACTTAAAATTACATTATTTAAAAAAAAATCCAGAAATATCACTGATTTTGTTCTGTACATGTCTAGAGACTATGTTGCTAACTGAATAGATGATCTGAATTCAGAAAATTATAGCAAGGCTCCAATCTGATCAGAAAGGAATGAAGGATGTGTATGTAATGACACTGGCAGACAAAGTGAGAAATGTTAGTTTCACTGTTCTTTGGAAAAAGAAAATACACCATCCCCCCATAATTAATTCACAAATGGCGTGACTTAGATACCACAGAACAGTAGCAAGTGACAGTCAGAAGAGGAGAAGGTAGTCATTGCAATTGAATTTACATTGAGTTAAGGCAGGCTTTTTGAGCACAGAAATGAACCTGGAAATGGCCTAAATTTCAGATTTTGACTTGAACACTGTCAAAACTTGCAAACTTTCTGCTTCTTATTTTGGTTTTTGAAGACAGAGCCAAGAGAGAAGCATGTTTCGAGGGAAGTGGGTTTTTTTTTTCTGAAGATACCTTTCAATTGTATGTTCATCCATCTGTAAAAAAAGTCTTTGTTTTTTTTTACCTCTGGCTTTATATCAGTTAGGTACTGATGAGAAAAATGTGGATATGGAAAAAGAAACTAGGGGATGTCCTAGAAGACAGCCTGTTTAAAAGAGAGGTAGGTGGCTGGAAAGAAAAAGGTTCAACAGCGTTTGTAATAGACTAAATGTATTAGACGTGTTTTGTTATCTTTACATTGACTTTTTAAAACCTTATTTAAAATTTTCCACCCTATCATGTCTATTTGGTATTTTTTCATATGTTGTTACAAAAGTGTCTTTTTATACAACTTCACTTACCACTAGATGTCCATCAAATATATATATGACAAATATTACAGGCAGGTCATTAAAGTGACAGGACTCACATGAGTATCAAAAGCCATCCAGTACTTCAGCTTTTCATGAGTCTGAGGACCTTTATAGCTGCCTTATCTACCAAACGGAATTGCATAAAGAGAAACCTTGGATGCATACTGGCTATGTAAAATCTCTGAAGCAGAAATCAGGGGACATTTCCCCATCTATTGTTTTATTTCCCCTTGAAACATTTTCATGAGGTAATGTAGGGGGAGAACTTGCATCACAGGTGTCACAAGCATCTGTCCATTTATTCTCCAGCACATGCCTGGTAGCATTACACTGGAGTATCATCATGAGCACAAGCACTTACTGTAGAGCAGCTGACCCACTGCATGTTCACAGAGACATTCATATAACAAACCTGTTGATAAGTCTTCCATTTTTCTGGAGGTTTGGGGTTTGCCTATACTCTCTTTGCAGTCTTATAAATTATCTTGTTTGAGGTGGTTTTGGTTTTGGGGGAGGTTTTTTTTAATGTAAGTTCTTTGTCAAACGGAATCTGCAGCTCAAGTGAGATGTAGAACATCATGAAGAGTGACTTGGATCATCTTCAGGAAAGCCAATTAATATAAATAGTGTAAAAAAGGGTAGAAATTGAAGCAAATTGGGGCCAGGCTGTTTTTACATGGACATTTTCCCTGTAACAAACATAATGTGAGCTGCACTAGCTGGAAAAAGACAAGTTTTGACACTGTTATTAGTCCGTGGGTGCTCAGTGTGCAAATCATATTGACGCACATGGTTGACATGTCAGGGGTATATGGAAAATAAACTGCCCAATCTCTCTGAGCCTAACAGTTTACAGACCTCAATGATATAATGTAAGGTTGGTGCTGTTGACTTCAAAAGTGGTAAATCAAAGTGACACCAGAAGGTGCTGCCAAAATTAAGCAACCAAGATTGAACAGAGAACAAAAGCTGTTCTGCATAAATAGTTATTTCCTATTCAGACCTTCTAATATTTAATTTATACCTTTATTTGTCCTCTATGGAATTGCTTTAATTCTTTATGGGCAATAGGTTTATAAAGCAATTAACAGTTAAATCAAAAGGATCTCTAGTAATGTAAGTAGTTCCAAAACGAAGCTTGATTAAGAGGTATTGGCTTTGATACCATTAAAAAAATCTTATATTTTATCAGAAGAATGTAGGGATTTCTGGATAGCAGTTAGTTCATGTTGATTCATATATTTCATAAGTAACATCTGAAAAGGCCAAAATAAAATGAGCTTGTTGGTAACAGCTCTTTTAAATGCCATCAGGTAGAATTTCTTTCATTCACTCACAAAGATGTCTTTATGTGTCCTGCAACTCAACAGCTCCTGTGATTGGTTAGTGTGAATACAACCTAAAGGTATGAATCGGATATCCAAACTCTGTGAAAGCCTAAATCCAGACCTGGGCAGTGTGACTTGATCAGTATTCAAAAAGACAACCTGAGAGAAGAATGAATGTTAGGTTGGATCTAGATTTTGTGGATATATGTATCCACTTTGCTCTAGAGAAACAGACTATGCTTATTTGATATTTGTAACAGTTCTTAAATATTCCTCCAACCTGGAGTCCACATATATAAATAACACCATTATCTTCATGGAGAGAGTAATCTGAGGAGATCTTTCCACACCAATAGTGTGCCAGAAGTTACCTGGGCAAGTACAACCTTTACATGGAAATGAGAAAGAATGAGACACAAACATTAGTCTGTTGAATGAAGTTAAATGAAGATAAATACTCACACTGCTTGCCATGGTTGTAAAGTGTCAGCTGTCACTAGCAAATCCTGATATACAACACATATGAAGATGAGCATAAAGGCCAAGAAGAGAATACAAGAAACCTGGTGCAGTAGCAGTAACTGCATAGTGATCCGCTCAAGCCAGGACTGGAAAGTAAAGACATGGTAAAAAAAAACAAAAACAACAACCAACTAACAGTGCATTGTCAAGCTAAGTGGCTAAAATTTTTTCACTCTTGCTGAATCCTCTAAACACCATAAGAGGAATCAAACTGCGTCATCCCCTTAACAAAATAGGAATCAACTTCATGACCTCATACCATCTCTACAGACCTGCCACAAGTAGATCCCAGTGTTTCCTTCTGTCCATACAGCATCTAAGCCCTTCTCCCAGTCTACCTTCTCAGGTCATGATATGCAAAGACAAGTTCAGAGGAATAGCAGGGGACAAAGTCTGCTCATCAGAGTCAATAAAAGGATGCCACGAGATAATGTGTCCCAGTCATAACACAGCTATGTTAGTCCTCAGCTTGTGTCATTGTTTCTGTTGCAACAAAATTTTGCCCTATAAGAGTAGTTGGTCAAGGGAAAATATGAGGAAAGCATTTGAAATCAGATTTTAATGTTATCTGTCTGCTTGTTATCACTTGGCAATGAAAAGTATCAAACTCAATTATTCTGGAGTTCCTGATGAGGAATAATAATAAAAAAAAAATACAAAAGCACAGAACAAACAAAACCAAAGAAACAAAAAACCCCCCACCAAACAGTTAAAAATACCTCATACTTCCCAAACCCATCTGGTCAAAGAACTTGGAAATGACATTCAGTCTTGATTTTCACAGTGTGCTTTTCTGCTCACTAAAAGTCCATAGATTAGTAAAAATACAGATACTGAGTGACAATGGTCCAGCAGAACCATACAAGTCACTCCATATAATCCTTTTTCTGCCCAACAAGAAATACAAATCACAATCTCTCTAGCCCACTGATGTTTCAGAGAATAACTTGGTGTGGGTCTAATTCTCCTTCATATTTGATCAGATTTTTTTTTTATACCATGTCCTACAGAAGAATTATTCCCATTTGACCACTTGCTCTATCCATCAGATCTAACTAATTTAGGCTGGAAGTTGGGAGCTGCCACTCTATAGCAAATGAATGACTTTCTGCAAGTAACATCACCACCTCAAATGGGCATAGGTAGGGGTCTGCAAAAGTGATTATATGCATTGCTAGGCTAGATGTTGACACCTTGAATCCAAAACTGTCTGACCTTTCTCAAGTCTCCCTAAGGTTTACAAAGTGTAATATGATCCATTCTGACAAAATAGCAAGGGGAAACACTAAAAAACTTCTTAAGAAAAGTGTTCATTGTGGGTCAAGGATGTGGTGCCCTTGTATAATTACAGACATAAAAGAAGTCAGTACCACATGTAGCTCTTGTAGGACAAATGGATAATCGTCCATCACAATTATCTAGACAACTTTTACCTCTTCAAGGCTGGACATTTATCCCTTTCTTGTCTCATTGTATGCCTGTGTTTCTCAGTGTATCTTACCCTCGTTCACTGTGTCACCCCCTCTTAAGTTTTTCTGTATGTGCTCTTATCCCTGTTCCCAATTTCCCATGCTCTGCTATCTTGGGTTTTGAGTGGCAGGGAGGAATCTGTAAGCAGGTGTTGTGGAAGTGAAGAGTGCCATTCGGCCAGTACATTAGGTAAAGTAACGTTCCCCTGGGAATTCTAATGCTTACAACTGCATCAGTCCCAACGGTTTTTGCAAGAGGAAGAGGCCAGTCCTGGCCTCTTCTGACCAGATGTTTAGGAAATGCACCCATTTCCAGCAGATATAATAGCTGTCAGTTTCTCAAACTATTTTTTCCATAAATGAATCTTCCCAGCATAAATATATTAAAACAGTCTTTTGCATTATCATTTTTGAAGTGCTGGGATTTCTTTCTGTTTCTGATGTCCCAAAGGGGCAAACGCATTTTTTTAGGATCAGTAAAATTATAGGGAGCTTGCATTCCAGGAAGTGAGAACAGAATGGAGTGCCAGGGAGTTTTGATGTCTAGGATTTCTGGATTTCTGAAGGACTTACTGAGGTTTTTCCTTCCTAATGGCTAAAAATCATTTGCTGATCACCAGAATGCTGTGCTTAAAATCGGAATTATTTTTTTTAATGTGATGGTTTCAGGGACAGTAATGTTTTCTACACAAAATACAAACACTTAAGTAATAATAATATTTATTAATAATAGTCATAAGGTAAAGGTTTTAATTTAAAAATAAACTTTTATTCAGAATTTTAGTTTTGCATTTGCTTTTTCTGACCAAATAAGAATGACTGTACAGCTTTTTGTGTCATTTTTTTAGCTATGTTATTTGAAGGAAACATTCCTTCTCCAGTATAGCTTTTGCAGCGTACAGTGCCTATCTGTGCATACAAAGCATCCCATATGGTTGAAGTAGGCTGGAGGGGTTGCTATTAACCATATTTTAAAAAACAGATGTTACTGATCTTCTAAATATTACCCCCAAATGATGTCACTTGTGACTGACAACAGTTGGGCTCATCAATCCCTTCCAATATCCTTTTGCATGTAGTATGTAAAGGAAAGCAAAATTTGCTCAGGCAGCATGGCTCTGAAAGACCAGACCACTTTACTATTGAAGTGTTAAGCAGAAAGTCCGTTCCTACAGTATGTATGTATTACAGGCAAAAAGAAAAAGAAGTTTGCCTGCAAATAGGCTATTCAGATAAACTTTCAGGACAGCCATTTCAGAGTCAGGCTGCGCTGTGACAGAATGAGATTTTTACCTCAAAGTGCCTGTCTGTGCTATGCAGTTCACAGAGGTAACTTTCTTTTACATTTGCAAAAGGCTTTCTTGTAGTTTTGTAGTAGGTGCTTCTGCATACAAAGCCAGTGTCAGTTCCACACATGGTTTTCAGTCAATGGCACTCAGGGCAGCAAGTAAACAAAAATGAAGCTTAGCACTGAACATTTTGTCCACAAATAGCACAGAAATTAAATATCTGCTAGTAGTAATCCTGTAACAAATTTGATTGCAATGTATAAGAAAGGTTTAATTTTTATGGCAATAACCTAGTGATTTTTTTTCATTATCCTTACAAATCCTTCTTGTTCCAAACCCCAGAGACTTCCAAACCCCAGAGACTAGCCATGTTCAGGTGTGAGGTGGTGCCTTTCCTGGATTTCTACAAAGCTACACCCACAAAAATTTGTGTTGTATTTTCATGAAGAATCAATTAATGTACTAGTGATTTACAGATATGATCCATTTCAAGTTCAATTGCCTATGTTCCATTACAAGGCTCACTGTAGGTCTTTCCCATTCAATTTTTTTTTAATGTTACCATGTTAATATTCTTCCTTACTGGTACTGTGCTCCATACAAACTTCAAAAGGATATTTGCATTGATAATATTCTGCAAAAATGATTTTCAGTTCTTAAAAATTATGTCCACACTTTGAGAAGGGTAAATAAGAGCACTTACCTTAACAATGTGATATAAAACTCTATGTACAAGTCTGTGTTTTCTGTTTTATTTTGTGATTATTTTTGATTTCTTTATGGAAAGTTTTGTTACTTGTTGAGTTACAAGGACTGCATGAAGTTCTATTTCTCTGAATAGAGGAAGATGGAAAATCTTCTTCATTCTTCATTCTAGAGTACTTTTAGGCAAAAATGTGATCTAAAAGCTCTGTTTCAGCAACTCTTGCATACACCTGCAATTAGTACTTCTCTCCTAGTTTTTTGTTACACACATCTGTTTTTTACAGCCAGGGACACTAACTCTATCAAAGGAACATGACAGAGACATTTCACTCTCCTGTATCTTTTCATTGCCCAAACAAGATATCTAGGTTTTGTATGGAGGTAGCTGTCTGGTTCCACAACTGAGGTTTGACTATTTTATAAGTTTATATATCAAATAAAGAGTAGTTGTTATGCCTATAATTTTCAGTAAGGACTAATATCCTTTGTAACAGTGTAATGCAGGTCTCTGCTCCACATTTACCTTGTAGATTTGTATTTTTGTCTTTTATAACACACATATGAAATGTATTTACACTTTGCTTAGTCTCATCTTGTCAACATGGTCTTCAACCATTTCAAGCAGAAAAATAATAGAAGTTGGGGAAAACTTGAATGACTGGAAACAGGCACACATGGTTAAATGTCAGCATTTTGGTATGTCATTTACTGGTCAGACACTTCAGTGTACTGCCATCCAACAAACCTATGAGACATATTATCAAGGAATATATGCCAGCTCTTTTCCAGCAAACTGCTTGATGCCTGATGCCAAGTACTGGTGGGTGTATACCTTTTTATGCTGTCACTGCATTCAGCCTCCAGGGTGTTGCGTGAAAGGATCATTGGATGTTAATGAATAACAAAATGTGTCATTTCCCTTTAGAATTTGTCTATCTATCATATACATTGAAAAAGACATGTTTGTTTTCTTCTGCCTGTATTTACATGTGTGTCAAAATACTTACTGTTAAACCTGGCCACATGCTTAGGCAGTATGTTGTCTTGTTAGTCTTTTTTTCATTATTACTATTGCACACAATCATACACCCCATTTCATATAAAAAAGAAGTACCCCAGCAAAATGAGTAAAACACAAAGATCTGTTTCTTCCTACTTGGAGTAGCATCTTGTGTTTAGGACTGCACTTTCTACAGGCAATAAATTTGTAAGAAAGGTTCTTAAACCATTTAAATATGTTGCCACTCATACATCAACAAATAAAAATAAAAATACCAGGAATATCATTGGAGGTCCAAACTACAGCTGAATAAATATTAAGGAAAAACAACTTGTGAATACCTTGTAAAATAAACATTGTTTGTCATGATCACATTCTTTTAATGACATACCACTGTTGCCCTATTTATATATTGAAATAAAAAGTTCAGATGTGTAGAAGATTTTCAAATAGTTGGGAGAAAACATTTTTGACGCAGGATATTTTTGATAACCTGTGAAGGCTGATCAAACAACTCACAAACCAATATCAGACTATTGAAGTTCGACAGCACAAAACCATTGTGGGACACTTTCTGGCCAGCTAAAAAATAGGTGTAAAAGGTACGTTTTGGAGAAAAGAAGTTGGAAGAAGCTCTTATCAGAGCCTTCCTGACTTGCAGCTTTTATTAAGTATCTGGCCATAGGTTTCCAAGTTCAAAGAATCAGGGCATAATAAATCACTCTAAATAAGTATTCCAGTGCCACTTCTAATGTTGTTTTGATGCACAAGAAAATCAGTGTAATTACTATATAAGGGAAGAATAGTTGCAGGTATTAAATTGCACTACATACAAGTAATTTTATTAGACAATCTAGTAAATGGAAAATATTATTTTTAATTTTCTTAGCAAATTCTAAAGGTTATATGTAATATCAATATTTTCACAGACAATATGCACTGTTTCCCTGAGAAAAATATGTGGGTTTTTATGCATGTACACTTTTAATGAAAATTCAATTCACTGTAGATCTTAATTGTGTTTTTCAGCAAACTGATTTAAAGTTCCCTGGGGCACACATACTGTAGGATTGTGACATATCACACCAGGTTAAGTCAAACTCAAAATGTTATGTGATATGACAGCGTGTAAAACACATGATTAACGCACCCACCAGGAAACTTGGTTTTGTGAAAAATGGTGCAACAGGGGAACATGGGGCACTCTGATAAATTGTCCTTTATAAAAATAATAATTTAAAAAAGAACTCAAAAGCATAATACTATGTTATCTTCTATTTGATATCCACATTTTTCTCCTTTGGACAAAATGTCACTGTCAAAGATCAACACATATTTGTGGTCAATGCAAAAAGTAAAAGTTGTGTTTCTCTTGTAAAAGAATTTATATTTGGACAATTTAGAATAGGAGTGGGATGAAGAATATCCTGGAGATCCATAAGCATAGAACTTTACTCAGTACTTCCTGAAATTCTAGATGCAAACTACATCTTTTCTACCAAAGGATGTAAAGGTATCATTTGCAAATACAGGGAGAACAGTTCCCTTTTCTTCCCTATATAAGAGTAACCATATCATATGTCCACATTTGCTGGACAGAGAGCATTCAGTATTACAGAGGTGTCATGAAACAGGGCTATGAGCTACTCCAGGTAGACTTCATATCCAGTTTACTTCCTCCTGCAGCACTGCTAAAGTAGTTCCTAAAATTGCCTTTCTCTGTGATAGATCAACCCCAGTGTGATGCTGGGAAGCATAACCATTGACCATCTTCACTATCATGGTCCTGCTGCACCTACTAAGAAACCACAAAAGAATCACACAAAGGAATCACAAAGTGGGATCCTGTGTACCATGACTGAGTGTCAGAGTATGACCAAGTCATGAGCAGGTAAGGACAGGTCGTCTCCAACAAGGAGAAACTGACAATCACTGTCATCCTGCTCACTTTAATCATCATTTGTTTCAGCTTGTGCTGACAAACCCTTATAGGCCCCAAACTCTGTCAATTACTGAGGAAAGGAGATGTCTATCCTTACAACAGAACAAATGTGTAGCTTATGCTCCAGCCCTAATTCTGCAATTGTCTTTTTAACTCTGGCTCTGAAGGTGATATGAGGAAAAAATTCTCATTACTAACCTGCCTGAGCACAGCTACAGGCACAGTGAGAGCTGTAGAAAAAAAGATCTATCTGTGTTTACTGGAAGTGTGGCTGCATGAACCAAGGCATTGAGGAGCTTTGTGACTCACTTGCCTATGACATGTTGCAGGTTGAGATAAATCAAGTAGAGTTATTGCAGAACTTACAACACCCTTATCCATTCTGGTACATTCAGCATTAGCAGTAAAGCCTAATACTAAAATGTTCAATATTGTAGTTTTTAAAATTAAAGATTCAATAAAACTTGAGATACTGGCACTCAAGTTCCCACTGTCTTCTGTTTTGGTTGAATTTTAGAATCCAAAATGCTAGGATGTTCTAAGGATGACATTTCAATAAGACATTATTCCCTAATGTAGTGAGTTTTCTATAATCTATGCAGCTTGCATAGACTACATTAAGTGTAATCTAGGAAGGATGAGTGAATAACCTTTCAGTGGGATCACTGGCAATGGAGAGCCACAGAGAACTATTTGTGCAGGTCTCCCACAGCTCTGTTAAAGCTTTTGCATGCTAACCTGAAGTATCCAACTATTTTTGACTGAAATTGTAGATCATACTGGGTTATGTAATGTTTAACATATTTGGAGGTCAATAAAGAAATATTTCTATCTTCTAGGAAAAGTAAAACATATGTCCTATTTCCATCCTCCCACAAGAACAATGAGAATGGCTTAAAAATCAATGAATGTTCTGAATGTTCAAGCTGTTGATTGGGATGTGTAAAATTTAAAGTTTTTATGTCTAAAAGGGAGCTTGCCAAAAATCAGGGGGGAAAAAAGGGTGGGGGAATAAAATTGCATTTCTCAAATCATAAGTCATAGATCAAAACATTTCAGTCCTTTTTTTGTTTTCTTTTTTTAGGAATCAGTCTTTCTTCTCACTTCTGAAACAATCTCTTCTCTTTTTTTCCCATTTGAAACATTTTCCCTTATGGGAACTTTAGTTAAGACATCTTGGAAATTGTTCTATTTCAAAAAAGTCCATACTTGTGATTGTAAAGAAATATTTCAGGTAAATTACCAAATCTTCTGGAAATCCATGTCAGTCTACTGTAAAGCATACAGAAAACTTTGATCGATGGCGTGCTTGAGGTGGTGTTCCAAGAAGTTACTAACATACATACACAGAATAATAAACATACTATGCTAACTTACTTCAGGTCAATAAAGACATTCTTGAGGTCTGGACAGGGTTTGTAGAGTGCTACAAAAAGGTAGGGTGCCTGACACTCTTATAGTATAAAACTCCTTGCCTAAAACAGCATACTTAGTGCTGAGACTGCCCACAAAGGTTATACCAAGTGCGGTCAAACAGCCTCTGAATTTTGCAGGCGGAAGGTAAATGTTTCAAGTGTTTTTTGTCAGAGGCAGAGGTACGGGGGAGATCAAATCACTGTAAGAAAAAACCCAGGCAGAAGGAGGATTTGGGAGGCATCGCAAGGGCCTCGCTCGCCTGCTGCCCAGCCAAGCAGCAGCGACAACAGCAGCTCCCGCTCCCGCTCCCGCCCGGGCTGGCGGAGGACTCAGGTTCCTCGCCCTGAGCCACGGAAGCTGAGTGCGCTGCAGAGGTCACACATGCTGTCTTTGGGAAGAAAAGGAGGGGCACGGGGGCTCTGGTCGGCGTGGGGGTTGTGTATGTGTGTCCATGTGCGTCTGTCCTTTTAATGGCCTGTTAGGCAGGAGCCTCAGACGATTTTAGGAGATACACACTGCTTCGCTGCTGCACCCTCACAGCAAAGCCCTGTGGTATTCAATAGGGTTGAAGCCAGCTGGATTATAGTGAAATATAACACAGTTCCACAGAGACGACTTTTTTAAAAATAAAAATTAAAACAAAACAAAACAAACAAACAAACAAAAAACAACCCAAACCAACACCACCAATAGAACTTAATAACAAGGGCTGGTCTTTTTAAAACATTTTAAAACCAACATACACATTTTCAATGTAATATTTTATTTCTGCTGTGTATTCCTTTGGGTTGGTTTAACAAGTCCATGGACAAGTTATCATTCTCTGCCCAGTTATATTGGATTTTTCTGTGAGAGGCAGTGAAGTGATTGAGTAGTAACAGAAATGGACATCTCCATTAAAGAATAAGTAACCATGCAGTTGTGCTGCCAAACCAAAGCAGTGCTTGTGTAGATATGATCCTTTCTTAAAACAAAATGATGCAAAAGAAATGCTGGCCAGGTCTTATTCAGTATGTACTCTGTTCTTTCTTAACCCTGTGCTTTTGCAGTGGCACAAAGTGTGGTTGGCACTGAACAAACACACAGAGTAAGAAAAGAGACCATAGCCCAAAAAAACTTGCTATTTGGAAGCATAGTTCACTGAAACATAAACAATACATTACTTGAAAACATCAATAAGAAATGCCTTTGATTTATTAACATGATTGCGGAAATGGCAAGACACATTTGTTTCTGCCACAGAGAGGCTTCCTCTAGTGGGAATGGATTGCTCCTTTCTCTACTGGTCTGCCAAGAGCTTCAGCATGAACATGAAGGTAAAAAGGCTCACTACAGGATTTCATCAATTTATTACATGATAGGGGGTTATTTTTGCCCATTAATCCCAGGCCTCTTTCAAATGAAGACATAAAATTATGCCAAGTTTCTGCACGAGTTGTGATATTGCCAGCTCTTAGCTGAGGAGTGAAAACCTTTCAAATTATTTCTCCGGGACTGAGACACTAACTTTTTCTGTAAGCTTGCTCTCTTCCCTAGTCATCCACTCAGTTTCCATGGCTCCCTGGTATAAGTCGTCACCTTAACTGCTGAATTATGGGACCAATAGTATCATTAAACATAGTTTTAAATACTGCTAATGTGAAAAATTTGCATGGAAGATAAAATCTGTGTTCAAGAAATATAAAATGAACTTGCTTTATATATAAGGCATAGAGAGGATTTTGTATCAGGAGGGGTGAGGACAGATTGCTAGCTAGAAACCACATTTTATAATGTTATGGGATGTTTGAGAAGTTTTAGTGGAAGACTGTATTTTTTATAAAAACCTTCAAGAGATTCTAGGTAATACAAGAGAGGACAACAAAGTCCAGGCCAGGAGTAAATGAAAGTCAAATCCTTATTATTCCTTATTTAAGCAAAAAGTAGCTCAGTCACAATTCAAAAAAAGTACCGTTTGAATATATTTAAGCCATCTTCACTGACTCAATATATTTAAGCCATGTTCTCATAACTGAGGGTTGCAAACATCAAAACAAGAAACTGTGTATGTGAATCAGCAGATCTGCTAATGTGCAAATGACTTCAAAGTGAATAACTGGGCCTGTATATGTCTGAAAGGAGACTGGGAGTTCTACAGAGGTATACAACTATATAAGCAAATAAAACATGGGTATGGAACTTCAGACCTGCATTCAAACTCCACAAAATGATAAATATTAAATTCTGGTAACGGAACACAGGCTAGAGAAAAAATCAACCTCATTACTCATTCCTAAATTGAAGTTCTCCTTGCAAATTGCAAAGCCTTGGCCCTGTCTGACTCTTATTGCCATGGGAGTTGATACCTCCACATCTCACCTTTAATTCTTTCTGTCAATATTCAGTGTCATTTACTGTACCTACTTATATATATGTCAAAGAGGGACTGGAGAAAAAAAATAGGATAAGCTTTATTATCTACTTTGATTATTTCACTTGAAATACTTAGTTGAGCTAAACAATATAAACTAAATGTTCATATTAGGTGTGCAAATTTTAAATTTCTTTTTTTTTTATTCTGATGCCCAGCAAGCTCCTTATTCTAGCCACTTTTAATTTGCTTCCATTTCATATATGGCTGTTCTCTGCTCTACTGTACATGAGACTTTTCTCAGTGATATTTTTCTGTGCCCAGAACAGTCTCCAAGAATATTTCTAGTGAGTGGTGTTTATTTCCAGTCTTTTGAAGAGGCTGCCAGAACCAAGTCTTTCCTCTTGTGGGGTGAGTCTCAGAAAGGCCTGGCCAATCTGAGACATTGGGTACATCACAAAAGACGTCCCTGCCCTCTTCCCCTTCCCAGAGCCTGCCACCAGCCTCTGCCTGCTGTGTGCACCATGCCATGAGGAGTCTGGATCACCAGTTTCCGGTTGGTGCCCTGAAGGCTTTCTCTGGCACCTAAACCTGAGATTAGAATTAGAATAATCCTGTCTCAAGTAAAGGATGCCCAGACGTCTCGAAGCCAGCCTCATTAAGCGATCTTAGCACTCCCCCAGAAACACTGCTGCTCTATGTTGTGCATTCTGACTCTGGGACATGGAAGGTCACAATGACCCAGTCAACAGGACCTCAGATCTCAAATGTGAGGTAATGTGATGCCTATTGTCCTCTTCATATAGGAGAAGAGAGATTAGGTATGGTTTCATTAGGCTCCAACTTCATTAAATTGTGGAGGAAAATGTATCCATACTATAAAGTAAAAAAAAATAAATCAAAATCTTTCTGTCCTTTATCATTCTCAATTTCCAACCTGGACCCAAAATTGTTGCTGGAAACTTTGGCCTCCCTTGGTAAAAGGATGAAGATAGATGATATTAAGGAACATCCCAAGTAACCAAACATCCCACCAAGTCCTTTTTTTCTTTAGCTTCTCCAGGCACCTTTTGCCCTATTTTCATTTCCACCTCTGATTTTTTAATGAACCAGACCTTCTATGGAGTGGATATCTGCATTGAACTCCTTCAAAATGTTAAAAATTTGAGTTTAACCTCTTGACCCATCTAATAGGTCCTTCACCTGCTGGGGGGAAGGAAAATAATATTTTAAAAGAGATACAGATCCAGTTTGTTCCTGCTGGTAAGACAAAGTGCTGTGGCACACAAACTGAACAAGTACATTGTTTTCCTCTGGCCTTTGAAGAATAGTGGGGTCTTTTAAGCTGAATGGGTTTAAAAAATATTTAATGATGGAATGACACCTGCTAAAGGGAGAGGCCAACCAAAATGCACTTGATTTTTAAATAACACTTGTTACTGTTTAAATAAAAAAACATAAGTTCAGCTGGATCTTCTATCAAGAAAAAACTAAAATCATAGCCACTTGTAAAACTGGTAGTTCACACATTTTTGGTTTCTTTTCTCATGAATTGATAACATGACATGCTTATGGAAATATTGAAATAAAGAGCAGGATTTTTTTTAAGTAGAAAAAAGATCAGCATTTCTTGCAGCAGATTTATGACTAATTTTTGTAGTACTACTGACACATTCTATCAAATTTCTAGGTTTTCAAATATTATATTACTAGATTTTTGAATCTTATTAGTGGGTTTCCATGTATAGTGTTATTAAATTTGTTGTTTTCTAATATGATATGAGATACAGTTATGTTATCAATCTTTCCAATAATATCTGCAATTTTAAATCCTTATAATCATGCTCCTGTTGTATTGCAACCAGTAATAAGATATACGTATTATTTTCAGTATCAATTTTTCACTGCAAAACTATCAGGTTTCCATAGTATTTATTAATTTTAATTGCCCCTAAGACTGCATTAAGTTAGTAGGATGTTTATTTATATAGGGGAAGAATATTTTATCAATTTACAGAGAGTTTATAAGACTGGAAATTCTGGAGTCATCACACAGCTTAGGGCAAAATCCTACAGTTATGCAATATGGTTGTTAATGAAAAGGGAGTGGAGGGGTGCTGGCAGCAGAACCAGCCTACTTGTGCAGAACCAGGTAAAGTGAGGAAGATGGGGAGAGAAAACGTCCTGGGAAGGTACCCTGCTGTACGTATCCTGCTCAGCACACCATAGCTGATACTGGTCTCAGAGGTGCTGGGTGGAAGGGTAGCAGGTCCCAGAGAAGGGAGCAGTCTGTGGGTGCGAGGAGGACCCTTGTTCCTCCTTGCCTTGTGTCCCAGCACCAGCTGTGTATTGGCCTATGGTTTACTAGCGAGAATGGCAGAAGAGACCTATCCTAGTGATTTTACCCTCTCTTGAACAACTTCTGACATTTCTGCAAATGGTCAGTGCAAATATCCACACAAAGGATGAACACAAATCAGTATTTTAGGAGTTTATATGTTGTCTTAAAAATACATTCAACAGACTATTTATGCCTTTTCTCAGGATATAATTGTTTATGCTTACTTTTACGGGAATGTTCTATCTTTCACTTATTTATATTTCTAATTATCTCTTTCCACTAAACATCTATGTTCTGGGGGAACTTAGCTGAACTTTAACAAAAAACTTTGGACTGAGTCTCTTTTCCTTGTGCATAACTGGAAGAATACTGTTCAGATCTAAAAGCACACTGTATTTAGAACCTGGTGAAGAATTCTGTAGTCTGCAAAGTGAGAAAACTCAAACCAAATGATGTCTTCATGAGAAGATAAAAATTTATTCAGAAATTCATTTTTTAAAAATTACTAAATCACTTCAAATATTTCCAAAATTTAATGAAAACAGTGCAGTGTAGCTCTTGATGTTGGCTTCTACAAATTGTGTGTTATTAATAGAAGTCTTGAGTAATATAATAACTTGACTGTTGGAACTTCTCTTTGCATTTAAAATACATGCAAATTCCGTCTCCAACTATAAATAGACCATAACTCTAAAGGCTTAAAACTGAAAATTAAATTATTCAGAAAGAAATTGTTAAATTTATAACTTATTCCTGAGAAATTACTTTTGTGCATTTTAATTTATTCTACATACTATATCCAAGCACCTTTTCTCATTAGCAATTTTTTGTTGCAGTGACAATGTGCATCTTTCTCTATTAACAGACATGCAAGAACACACATGTGCTTGCACACTCTTTACCAGTTAAGTGTAATTTCCTGAACAATGATCTGCACATGTCCAAGGGATAAGATGATCTGAGATAGAACTAACGTGCCACTGTTTATCTGCTTTATGTAAAGTTGTTCCACAGAACTCTGATTAACCACATGACATTGCAGAGTAGTTCCAATGCTCTTGCTTTCTTTGAATCACCACTAAAATTTCTACAGTTCAAGTGAACTTTGCAAATGGTTCATGGTTTGCCAATAAGAGAACTTTTTGAACTCTCAAAAATCATGTTGTTTTCCATTATGAATTAGTAGCTGTTACAGGAATGACAGCTCCATTACCCACCTCCAGTAAAATCGGCTTATGAAAGTGTTTTGCCATTCTTACTAATGGTCAGAGGTAACACCTGTTACCATCAGTGGAGAGGTTCCCATGGACAGAAATAATTTTGGTTTAAGAACATTGTTTATAGACTGTACAATGCAAAGTCATTTGTCAGTGACCTGGAAACTCTGAATTAAAAGAGGCCAAAGAGATTGGGGATGTCCAGAAACAAGTGATACTGGATTATATACTTTTGGCAGCCTTTTTTGAGAACATTAGATCACTCAGCTATAGAGTTATGCTGAATAGATCTATATGGAAAAATCTAATACAGAAGATTTTGTTAGAAAACGAGGTTTCGAGGATTTTTTTTTTCCCCCAAAGCAACATGGACATGATTAGGTCTACTGTAAAATGAGAAAATGTTTAAATAAATTATTTTTAGAGTTTAGGGCAGATGTGACTTAGCACTGATTGAAACATTCTGCATCATCATAATTTTGCAAGTCTATGTTTTGTTACAAAAACAATGAACAAATGAAAAGCAATAGAATGTTGTAACCAATGCCACATTATAAACTGTCAGCAGATTATGCATGACTATTTTTGGCATGTGTTGATATAATATAAAAAAGTACAGGATTATACTTTGAATTTACTTTGAAAAAGTATCCTACACTTTTCAAAATAAAGATTCTAAAAGGAAAAGGCTATAATTTTTTCAGAAAAAAAAATCAAAAAGAATAGGAATAAAAATTAAAATACTGTTATTTTCCCATAGGCCAGATAATGATCCTTTTTGCTGGGTTAAACCTTCTTCTGTGTTAATATTGGACTTTATCTAGCTCAATATTCTCATGCTTCATATTAGAAGCATCCAGAGAAGAGTTATGAATAAGACTATCTCAACTTATTCCTGCTGTCTTATTTTCACAAAAACAGAAAAAAAAAACCAAAACAACAAACAGAACAAAACAAAAAAGAACTAATTCAAAGCACATTAACACATTTTAGAAATAAGGAAAGCTACCAACCCCCACTTGAAAGAAAAGCATAAACTAGCAGTGAATCCTTATCAAGGTGAAGAACAAACACAAAATGAGTTCAAGTGATAGTTCACTGAGGGGGAATGTGTTAGTATCTGTGGATATTTTTGTGTCTTCACCATCAACAAGCTATTTGTTTAACTGACTTGCCAATACAAAGTCAAACAGCTTTAAAGCAGCTGTACACAGCTGTATGCACTCCTCCTGTGAGGCCATCTGCAGATTTTGCCACAAATCCAGTATTTCCTCCAGAGGTTTTGGTACCCTGGGGGAACCAGGGAATTTCTACGCCTGTAAGCACAAGTTTACTTACTCAGGCACAAAACACTGTTCTGTCACCAAAATATTTCTGCCCTCCATTGCTGTCTGTCTTACACACATTAATTGCTTTACTTCAGCACCTCAAAGGTGGGGTTTTCTTCACTGAAAACCCTAAGTAATTTAGGAGTATGCACAACATCTTTCATTCATCACTGAGATTCCTTCCCGATACTGCTTATATTTTGGAGAATATGGGTTATCAGATATGAGAATTCTAGGTCATAAGCCTTCCACTTCACACTCACTTGGAAACAAGACACTGAGAGTCTTACTCATTTATGCTGCTCTTATCATTTTGGATAGACTTTTCAAAAGTGCCCTCCCCACCAACTTCTTTTGCAGGAGATGTTCATGTGGCTCCTCAAACTTAATAATCTGTCAGTGAGGATGACAAATATACACCCACCAAGAAACATGCTGATAACAATAAAAACAACATCCCATTAGCTACATCATAAATATGTACCCTGTCTTGTAAATTAGCCATGGATTTGTCATCTAAGATACAAGAATACACTCACCTTCCTTTAGCCAGAGCAACGGCTATGAATTGAATCACCTAATTTGGAAAAGAAGAACCTTCTCTGAAATATTTACAAAGGTAACAACTCCTGTCTTTTCATTTGATTGCATCATTTTGCATTTTGGATGTTAGTGGTTTTACCTTTAAAATCTCTTTTATTTTGAACTGGTGGGGTGCAAATTGTGTTGAGTAGTGATTTCAAATTACATATAAATCCTTAATTAAGACCTAAACACAATCCTTGATTATCTGGCATTGAAGTATGGACAATTTGCTTTCTATTTCACTGGTTACTTACAAATTATTATTGTTATTACTGGCAATGAGAGGAAAGGGTTAATGTTTGTATACAATTAAGAGTTTGCATACTACACTTCAAATACTGAGAAGGAAGAATGGTTTTATTCATTAAAAACTTGGCCAAATACTTTATTGTCTGTTAGTCACAATAACTTGCAGTAATTTTTATATTAATTTCAAAGACTTTTGTCAATCTCTATATGACCTCATAACTAGAACAGAGATAGGATCATTAACTTCAATTGTTCTTAAACACCTTAAAAGTCTTTTTGTGAACTGCATTGTAGGCAGGTAAACCTGCTAAGAATGAGTATAACTCTTAGTTTCAAAAGATGTTAAGAATTTGGATGTAATACTGTTCCGTGTTTGTACACAGGAAGTTTTGCCCAAAGAACAGAAAAACATCTAAAGAGTGTTTTCTCCACATATAGACGAACTTCACAACTATTAATTCTAACCATTTATAGGGATTAAGCATTTTTGAGTTCATAGCCCACTAATAATTTTATGAAGTACATTTAAAAATATTCGTAATGATTAGGCCATAAATAGATGTATTACTAACATTCATTGGTCCCTGGATCAACAGCTCACCAGGGAAAAGAGTAGAGAAACATGAAAGCTGATTCAAGAAAGTTGCAGGGGGAGAAGAAAAAGCCTTAATGAATATCTAGTGCAGTTGAAGATGATACAAGGATAAAAATCACCTAATTAAGAGATAATCTATCTTACTTTGTAGCATAGGAGCAATAAATGACTGCAGAGATTGAGTAATCAACACAGCTAAAATGGGGTCTTTAAACAATCTTCAAACTTGTTTAGTATGCTTGTGACAACAAAAGCAAGATTACTCCACACTCTCTGGTGATGTAAATAAAAACAGCTCCATTGATGTTGTTGGAATGACACCCTGTATGTCAGCATATATTTTAACCTAGTTTTCTTTCCTGCCTTGTGAGGGAACTTACTTGTTTTGCAAAGCCATCTTCGTGATTGCATGTTGGATATTCGACCCCGGCTGAGGAGGAACTGAAGCAGTGTAGTTATCAGTAAAATCCCAGCCCCACCAACTCCACAGAGAAACTTCAGAGACCAGATTTCTCAGATCAGATGCACAGGATTCATTGGCCTATTTGTGAAGAGATGGAGTTCATACCTAAGTGCTTACAGATATGCTTCTAAATTAATAATAGAGGCCTGATATTCCATCAGGGAGCATTCACACATCCAATTAAAATCCAAATATCTATGACAACTTAAAAAGCATTTATATCTTTATTTTAAGAAATATCTTCAAGGGATCCAGAATTCAAAATGCTGACCTGTGCCTTCCTGGGTCAACTGCTTATTACAGATTGGTAGCATTGTGGGAAATAATGGTTTTACACAGAAAAGGCCTTCTCTTAAGTGAAGAAAAAAAAAAGAAGAAAAAAAGAAAAAAAAAAGAAAAAAGGAAAAAAAAGGTTTCCTTCTTTCCTTTCTTAATTGAGGTTGGCATATGCTAAAACATTAAATATCCCTCCAAACAGCTCTCTGAATTCAAAGTTGGCAGCTTCAGTCTGTCTCCAGTTACCACAATTCAGAATTGCACAAGATTTTTTCTTTATTTTCTTAACTAAGCTAGAGTTCTGTTATTTTTTTTTGTCTTTTTTTTTTTTCTCATCAAGGACCTGAAATCACTTAATTATGCTGTGCCTTATTCTGGGTGTGGTCCTACTGATATTTTACCGTGCATATGTAGTCCTGCCCAGATTTGTCCTATAGATGATTAGATATTATTCTATCAGATTGTCATATGTTATTTAAACAAAGGGTTACTTTTTAAATCATCTGCACAATATAAGGAGATAGCCTTTGACTTAAATGATAAAAAGACATTTTTTTAAACAAAAAAAAAACTGTTGTAAAGAGTTCATAAAGATAAAAGTTCAGAGACACACTCTGGAGCCAGAGAGTGGGAAGGCAAAACTTCCCTGCTCAGTGTGTATTTACTTTAAACCAAACTTCAGGGTAGAAACTAAATTCTAGAAAGAGTAAAGAAAATATCACTGTGTACTGCTTTAAAGTTACACTTCCTTTAAGCAGTCACTGCTACAGGTACAAAACAGTGTGAGTAACTGATGTTGAATACAGTCTATGTGAGCCATAGCTGCAATCAACAAATTCTTTCAAGTGCTCAGGTTAATACTAAACTGAAGCATTAATAGAGACAGGCACTCCCAGAGACATTTCTTCGAACAAATGAGTTATGCAAGTAAATAGCATTTTGGTTATTTATATTATTCTATAAATGGCATTTTGTCTACACCTTTTGCATGAAAATTGTCATACATAAGGAAAAATTTAACACTATGTTTTACATTAATTGAACACTTTCTGGTAATATACACACCAGTATGTTCCCATGGAAACAATGGAGGAAGCAATATCTTGGAATATGCAATAATAGGGTTGTGAAACCATAATTATGGTCCAAGGCTAAAATCACAACCAAGTCTCCTTATAAGCTGTTATTTGGTATCCCTTTATTTCAAGTACAATCTTTAACTTTGCTTGGAGTATTATTTTGGTCTGAAATATCACCAGGCTTAACCAGAAGACAGCATGTGGGAGATAAGTATCCTGAAGAAAGTAAGTTTGCCTTTAAGTTACTTTTGAGTTACAGTTTGTCAGAGATACCTTAGTTTGGATTCACCAATCAATACTAATCATTCCTTTGATGTTCCCAGAACTCACGCTGACTTCTTAAAACACATTCGAAACTCTGAGAACTCTCACAGTACAAAAAAGTACTTATGTGCAATATTTAAAAAATTGGCTACCATGATATTCTTAAACTCCATCTCAAAGAAGCAAGCAAGCAAGAAAGAGAAGGCACAAGGTTCATTTAGGCTACACTTGATGACAAAGGCATCAAAGTTCATATTTTTGAGGAGGAAGAAAAGGGGTGGCCAGGAGATTGAGATTTCCAAAGAGAAATCTTTCCAAGAAACTTTGGTTCTTCCACAGCATTTAAGTTATTTTTGTTATCTTTTAACAGAGGTTCCCATTTCTGAGGAAATTGAGACACTTGATACAATCTATGAACTTTTTCTTAAGTTTCCTTGGGTATTGAGAGAATATAAGGCAAGCAAAGAGCTATTTTTTTAAGTTGATAGAATATTAACCTGGCTTTTTAGAGTTAGATAATCTGAAGTTATAAAGGAAAAACCTTGAAATAGGAAACTGAGGTACAGTCAAACCTTAGGAAAGAACTTGAGCTAAACCGCATGTTATTCTTACAATTAATCAGTGTTAAAGGGAAGTTTGCATATATATGAACACATGGCTTTTAAGCAAGTAAAGAATCATAGAATCATAGAACAGAATCATAGAATTAATTAAGTTGGAAAAGACCTCCAAGATCATCAAGTCCAACCCTTGGTCCAACTCTAGTCCATTTACTAGATCATGGCACTCAGCGCCACGTGCAATCTGCGTTTAAAAATCTCTAGGAATGGTGAATCCACCACCTCTCTGGGCAGCCCATTCCAATGCCTGATTACTCTCTCTGGAAAGGATTTTTTTCTGATATCCAACTAAATTTCCCCTGGCAGAGCTTAAGCCCATGCCCCCTTGTCCTAGTGCTGAGTGCCTAGGAGAAGAGACCAACCCCCACCTGGCTAGAACTTCCCTTCAGGTAGTTATAGACAGTGATGAGGTCACCTCTGAGCCTCCTCTTCTCCAGGCTAAACAACCCCAGCTCCCTCAGCCTCTCCCCATAGGGCTTGTGCTCCAGTCCCTTCACCAACCTTGTTGCTCTTCTCTGGACCCGCTCCAGCACCTCAATATCCTTTCTGAACTGAGGGGCCCAGAACTGAACACACTACTCAAGGTGTGGCCTCACCAATGCAGAGTACAGGGGAAAGATCACTTTCCTGGTCCTGTATTTTTGATACAGACCAGGATCCCATTGGCCTTCTTGGCCACCTGAGCACACTGTTGGCTCATGTTGAGCTTCCTGTCAATTAGTACTCCAAGGTCCCTTTCTGCCTGGCTGCTCTCCAGCCACTCTGTGCCCAGCCTGTAGCGCTGCATGGGGTTGTTGTGGCCAAAGTGGAGGACCCGGCACTTGGCCTTATTGAACTTCATCCCATTGGAATCAGCCCATCTCTCAAAGAATATAACATGTGCACCAAACAACAATTTAATTAAAAAGATACTCTTTAGGATTTTAAAACACAGAAGCAAATTTTTTAAGGAATATGACTGCCAAAACAAGCAAATAAAAGCAACTAGAAACCTGGCAGTGAATCAATGAAGTATTTCCTGCAAAAATGTGATAATTCTTTCATTGTGTGCAGTATTAATTATCAACAACACTGAATCTTATTACAGATGCAAAAGCTGGACATGATCAGCTGTCTATGGGAATATGATCAGATCACAAAGTCAAAGCTAGTCCACACTAATAACATTTATTTCAACTATCTTATGTGAGCTTATTCTGTTAAATTAGCTTTTGACTACAGTCAGATGAAGACCAAAGTTTTTGGTAGTGCCTAGTTTTGGGAAGATGGAATTGGACAGACATTTAAAAAAAAATCTGCAAAGCATCTTACTGAGAAGCTCATAAGTGTAACTCAGGTACACCTGGCCTTGTGGCCAATGCACCACTGACCAAATGGTCCAGGACATAATCACGTCCCTATTACATTCCATTGCAATACTCCTACTGAGGATAAAACAGTTCAGATTTAACAGAGTAAAGATTTCACCATATTTGTGAAATTTGGCTCTTTGAAAATAAATAGCTTTTTGGTACAGGTTTTGGTGGTGGTTTTTTTTTTGTTGTTGTTGTTGTGTGGGGTTTTTTGGTTGGTTGGTTTGGGGGATTTTTATTTGTTGGGGTTTGGGGGGTGGGGTGTTTTTGGTTTAGTTTGGTTTCTTTAGTGGAAGCACTGTTATTTTTGAAGAGCATCAACAAATCCAAGGGCAGTAAGTTTCTGTAGTTTGAAAACTGTGACTCTTGCTACATATTTTACTCAGAAGCACAGACTCCTGCAGACCTTTCCAACAAGTCCTCTAATCCCTCTGCTCCCTCCACTGGCTTCCCACAGAACTCTGCATTCGTCTGAAGGCCTTTATTTGCAAAGCCTTGGATCATATTATTAAAAGATCAGTGAAATACTATTCCCCGGGCTGCCCTTGGAAACTTCATGCCCCTGGCTGACTGAGTTTCTCCATGAGGAGAATGTGCAGTTGTCATTTGTGTAGAAAAGGGAACTTCATACAAAACTAGTGCAAACAGACCCAAATGAGCCTCAGTTCATTGTCTCATCTTCTTCATTATCTTCTCCTTTTGTACTACACACACACACACACACACACACATACACAGAACTCTTTGTGGAAGAAACTTTAGCAAACATAAAACAATGCACTCAACTTTAGAAACATCTCACCTGGACAGAAGAAGATAGGTGAACAAGTAGCATATGCTATAGCATTTTTCTTTAACATACTATTGTAAAATACACAGGTAGTTGGTATAACACAAGTTGGTAATAAATGATATGAGAGTCTGCACAGAAGAAAGCAATGGAAGACCATGTGGAAGGAGGTCAGTCAGCTGGGCTGTCTTTCTGTTCCAATGGAAAGTACGAATATAGATGAGCAAATATCTTTTCAGTAGGCCTAATCCTGATCACATTGAAGTAAAAATTTCCAGCTCAATATCCTTTCAGAAAAAAAAAATCTTGGAGGATCTTCCTCTTCCAAGGATGCACACAACAGTCAGTAATGTAACATATGCTGTCAGCTATCAAAATGAGGTTTTAATAGGCAACTCCACACAGGAAAGATTCAGCTTTGTGAGCATAAATCAGTATTGCTCCACCAAACAATAGGCTCAAAGCCTGACCAAGAAGACCCATAATAGAATAAGCATTGAGAGTGTTGACCAGGGTAAGTATTCTGCTTTGTCTCAATGGAAACTGGCAGTGCTGTGAGCTCAAGAGGCCACTGGTTCTAACAGAGCTTGTCTCAATAGTTTCCTCCTCATTGTCAGCAGCTGGACAAAAGCAGAATCAATGCCTAAGCCCATCTGTACTAGTTCAGTACTGGGAAGAGCAGTTTCCATGAAGCCATGAGATAGACCTTTGGGAATAGGCAGGATGCTATAATACACAATGTGCTGAAGGCAAGAGACAGAGACCTACGGTCAAAAAAAGGAGCTGGTTTTGTGGCTACAGGCCTGAATGAAGTAAAGTCTTAGCAGAGAATTTTATGTGCAGCCTTGCTGGTTTTGCCGTCTACTTAAAATGAAAAGCATTGTTGTACTTCCTGTGGTCTAAAAATAGTTAAATTCTTCACCCTTCATCCATGCTTATATAGGCCCAAATTCCATGCAGATTTTGACATATGCTTAGTTTGGCACATGTAAAACATCTCATTCAATTCAAGGGTTTGATTGACAGTACCTTGAGTTTAAAGCATATATGTGTCCATAAGGACTCATTGCAATAAGTTCTTAGGACAAGAACTGTCCCTCCCACCACGCTTGTATATCACCTAGCCCAGGGAGCCATGTCATTATGATGGAATAATAGCAATTATGTGAGAGACCAGGAATTGTTTTGAGTTTGCCTTCCAGTAAGAAACTGACCCCATCTCCAATTCCCAGCATTATCATACAGCAAAGGAATGAGATTATTGTTTCCTCTAATTTGAAAATTGGTGGTAAGGCCCGAATGACCCTACTCAAATTCATTGTGATAGGTGCTGCATAGCAAAGAGTAATTTTTTTGTTTCTTCTCCAAATAATTAATCATCACTGTTGGTGGCACAGGCACTAACCACTACCATCAGCTGAAAAGTTTATTATGGATTGCTTCTTGAAATAAAACATAACTTTTATTGGAAGTTTAAAGATAAATAAAAACAGCTGGAGGGAAAATACTACTAAATACTCTGATGAGCTCCATGATGTTCCACTTAAATAAAAAATTCCTCTTGCTTCATTTTAAGGGCTCTTGTCTGCTGTGTTAAAGTTAGCTTTTCTTTCATGTGGGACAAGTGAAGCTGAAAAGGGAATTTACTTAAAACTGTGTCTGAAATTGCAGCTTTCAGGAGCTTATGGTCAGTGCAGTTCCAAGAATCCTTCACTTTCTCTGTAATAGATGGCCCTTCAACTTATGCTTCCTCTATTACTTTATGTAGCTTTTTAACTGAACTTTTTAAAAAACAGTTTAATTGTTTGCTTTCTGTGGACAGACAGAAAGCCAAATGTTCACAGTCCTCTCATGTTTGAAAATGACACTACTCCATTCTGGGGACTGGGTTTAAATTATTAACAGAAGATAAGCTCACATTCACAAATAAAGGTTGGCTGAGACCAGCCGTGGAGTAACAATACAAGAAACAGATCATGCCAGCATATCCCACATTTTCTGCACCCTGTAATGGGGTCACATTTCTGGCTGCAGTAACAGTTGCCTGGAATTGAGGAACCACCCAAAGAGTCTAGAAACAAAGAGACACTCAAATGAAGTTATTTGGTAGGAACACACAGATAGGAAGAGGATTTACAGGATACAGATCACATCTGATCACTTTCATGTAATGCATCCAGTGTAATGAAAAGTTCTGTTTTCCTTTTTCTTGAAGATACCCTGAAGACCAGACTTGCCTCTTTATGCAGAGAGCAAGCACAAGAGATCAGCTCCCAGTGTGGCTACAATGCACAGACTGAAGCATCTGTAGCCCTGCAGGCTGAATCATCAGACTTCATCCAAACTGGTGGTGGTGGGTCAGCAGAGAGTGGGATGCTGAGCATGCCACACTTACAGCTGACTTGATGTGTCCCTCCAGGGAAAATTTAAACCACTTCTCAGGAAGAGCAACAATATTTCATGGTGAAATGTATTAGAAGCCCAAAGGATAATGAAGGTGTGCATCTTCTCTCTTCCCACTCAAGAGTAAAGTCTCACAGAGCCTTGGAGGATGTTAAAATTTCTAAATCTCAGAGTAACTGATAACTTCAACTGAAAGAACATTTTCTTGATCTCTGGACATTGCCTCTATGCATTTCCTCTATAAAGACAAAACTAGTTTGTTAAAAGCAGCATGGATTTTTAATCTTTGTTTGGACGGTGTTGTGTTTAAAAGAACTCGGGTAAATTTCACAGCTGTATGGAACATTTACTGCTTCACAAAGGACTGCTTACACTTTTCAATAAGGAGTCAAGACTCTTTCAGGCTGTCTGGAATTCCTTGGTGATTAAGTACCCTGAAGTTTGCACCAATGCCCTGGTGAGTGGAGGACACAGAAAGCCTGAATCTATGTTGTTTGGGAAGGCTTTCCATACTAGTGCTGTTCTTTTTAAAGAGTAGCTATGCTAATTTTTCTCAGCTCCTTGAGGGGTTTTTTTAGTGCAGGCTGCAGACACTCAGGGCTACTAAAGCTTCTGACCATACTAGTAGGATTTAGAAATTTAGGTGACAGCTGAGAAGTGGACTAGTTTACTGAAATGCAGCTCCCCTACCTAGGCTTTGTTTAGTTTGCTGTGTTTCTCCTACTTCTATTAGTCTTCTTCTTCTGAAAAGTCCAGCTACATGGCCTTCCCAAGCACCACTAACTGGATATCTTAGGCAGAAATAAGTGGAAAGAACAGAGAGCAGACAGTTCAAAACAAAACCAAAACAAAAAAGTAAAAAAAAAATCCAAAACCCTAAACAAACCCCCACACTCTTTGTTTTTCATTGTTCATTATTTTATTTGTAATTTATTGGATGTTTTGTCTTCATGTTCCCATTTTTATCATTACTATGATACCTATGCTAATAGTAAATAATAAGAAATTAAATAATTTAATGCTGGATCCTTTCATCACTTCTGTTATTCAACTTTCATTTGGGGGAAATTCTAAGTTACCATTTTACCATTTCTTAAGTGAACAAATAAATAAATGAATAAAACTGAAGAGAAACAAATTTGTAATAGAAAAGAGTCAAACACAAAAATTTCAGGGTTGGATTTTTCTTGTTTGAATTTATAGCTCCCTCATCCTCACAGTCTTTTCCCCTAAAGATGCCCTCTGCTCAACTTCCAGAAAATACATACTTATAAACTAAACGCTTCTATTAAATTTCCTGTGAAGTCATTGCAAAAATTAAACTTTCAAGTTTTAAGAATCTCCACCAGTATTTCCCCAAAGCATTAATTTTTACAAATATTTTATTGGATCTTATGTTACAAGCCTCAATTTCTTTAGTTATTTTATACAGTTCCTTGAAGCTCAGACTTTTTAAAGGAACTTCAATATATGAATAATAGCAGCAAGTTAAAATCTCTTCTGTAGGGATTAAATTTCAAAGCCATTGCAATCATATGGGAAATGCCAATCCATTTGGTGGTGAAATGGGGAGGAGGTTACCGTAAGGCTGGTAAGGAACTTGAGTGAAATCCCAGCTTTATTGCAAAGAGTGCAAGTTTTCCTTGGACTTTCTAGATTTCAGGACTGAAGTCTAATCTTGTGCTTTATGTAGAAGGAGATTAGGTCTGAGCTTAATTGTTTGATAAAGCTATCATAATGTAAAGGGTTATTTAAAAAGCATATTTGTAAACAGATATACATAGGAAAGGAGAGTTTGCAAGTTTTTTCTTCTTTTAGATGTGACAACAGAGAAGAACAATGACACACTCCTCAAATCCCCAAAAAGCAGTTAGGGAATGAAGAACACTAAGGTTTTACTGTGGAAAAAAAAATGGTAAGGTGAAAGGAAGAAATTTTAAATGTCTCTGACTAGAATTGGAAGATATACCTTTTTTATGTATCAAGAAACACAGGAGGAGTGAGTGTCTGGAAGGACATTGGCTTCAATAGACTTCAGTGAGAGTGTGAAGAGCCTGAATAAAGAGTTCAAGACTGGGCCTTGTTCTCTAAAGGAAGAGAGCAGTATAAATGTGTGTCCCCATTAGACGCACTGTACACAAAGAGAAGAGTAAGAGTTTTAACAGTAGCATGCTCTCCTCCTCTCTCAGCTGTGTGATCAGAGAGGTCAGAGCATCCCTGTTAGCTGTGAACAATGCCTTGGAGCAGCAGTCAGGAATCTGTCACTCCAGAGCCACATGCTGCTCTTTGGAAGCAAAACCTTCCAGCCTCTGGCATCAGAGCACTTGAGAAAGAATTTGAGTGGGGGTAGAAGTGGGTGATGAGAAAAAAGGCAAAAAATACCCAGAAAAACTAAAAGAAATAAAGACATAAAGAGAAAGAAAGGAAGAAGTGCAGTCACCATTTTTGGTATCGATTCATTACACCTCTACTTTAGTCCCATCTTCTATAGAAACTGTGAAGTTCTTCAGAATAAAGCTAATAACGAAGTGGAACTGATCACAACAACATTTTGTTCCTCTGTCTGAAGTGCACATGTTTTCAATTCAGTTGATAGCTGTGATTGATGACACCAAAGAAAAGCTCAGAATACTGCCCTTAAAAAAGAAATAATCAGTTGGTGGCACAATGCATTTTCATAGCTGATTCTTCAGAGAGATTCAAGTAAGTGGTGAGTTTCAACACTGTTTTCAGCTTAAGATCACTGAGGCTCTCTCAGAAGTTGAGTGAAGAGAAGGGAAAAGCAAAAGGCCAGAGAAAAGGCCAAAGTGAAGGAGCTTTAAGACACCTGGATACCCTTTCGAGTCATTCATCACACTGTAAAAGAGAGATCCCAGTCAGGTGCTCTTACAAAAACTCAGTTCTGGCCTTTAGTTAGGAGGGTGTATTGCCTTATTCAATGGATTTAGCTTAAAGAAAGCAGAACTGCCCCCCTAAGAGACTGAACTGTGCACAGACCTTCATGTTAGTGGCAGCAAGCCAGTCACAGTGCACAGAGAGAGGTGTTATTTACCATATTTGAATCCTCATTTGGTTTCCGGCACTCACTTCATCCGAAGTTTGGAGGGTGGTCGGGTGCTAATTGTTGGTGCCAGCTGATTTCAAAGATATTAAAAAAAATGGCTAGACAGACATTTGGCAACAAAGGTTGTTGACTTTCAGCTGCCTTAAAGAAAGATGCATCTGCTTTGTTTGACTGCCAATAGATAAGGTGCGTATGAAATTCCCCTTGTAAATTAGCAAGATAAAAGTGATTCTTGTCTCCTTGGATTGATCCTTTTTCCAGTTTATTAATCATGTTGAAGACACACCCCTATTTTGGAGTTAGTAGGGAACCTGTGCTGCCCAGGGGAAAGCCCCAGGAATAATTCCTACCTCTTCCTTCCTGGGTTACAGTCCTGGCTGCTCTTTTCTATCTGCTTCCTGCAGTTTGTCGGTGAAGTATCTGGCAGTCTAAAGGCAGATAGGTGAAGTAGTTTTTGTACAGCTGGAAATGCAGGGGCTGAATTTGGATCCTCTTCAGCGGTTACTTTTATCATCCTTTTCTCCACTAAAAGGCCACTCTCTTCCCCACATCTAAGGAATATGTCAAGACACATTCTGGTCATAAGATAGCTGAAATTGTCACTTTTACAAGTGTAAGAACTGGAAGGAAAAAATACTTACTGTACACTGTCACGAAAGGGAGTAATGCATGGCACAGTCTAAAGTGGAGAGAGATTTATATATACAGCATATAAGGCCAAATTTATCAAGATTGTCCCTAATTTGCCAATCCTGATTGGCACACTTGATTCTAGTTAAGATGACTACAACTACCAGTTAAAAAATGATTTGCAATTGAAATACAATAAAATAGTTTGTTAATGGCAAGGAGAATGGTCTGCTAATATTATTTATTTCAAGTCTGAAGTTTCTCACGAAAGAAAGAAAGAAAGAAAGAAGAAGGAAGGAGGAGAGGGGGCTTTTTTTTTGTGTGTGTGTGTGTTTGCCTTCACGGCTTTGGAGTGCTCACTAATTCCATCTGTCCACAACAGAGCCATCGGAACAGCGAGAAAAAGCATTTCCATATGTGCAAATTAGCATCCAGCCTCTCTTAATCTGTGCAGTGCTCCTCTGAAGTAGATGGCGCGGATGGCTGCCAAACCCACTAATGGCATTCAAATAAAGGACTTTATTGGCTTTAACTGCCACTTTTTCTTTTCTTTTTCTTTTCTTCTTTTTCTTTTTTTTAAGATAGAAAATGTGTTCCCCCTCTTATTTTATTTTTGTTCTGATATTGTCACTTTGTACTTCAACCATTAAATAAAAAGAAGGCTCTGTGCAGCTCTTTAATGGGATCCATTTTCTCCTACACATGCATTCTTTTACTTTCTAATGAAATCTCACCATTAGTTATTACACTATAATCAACACCTAAAGGATATCATTCCCACTCTCAGCCAGCTTGTCTTTCCCAAGGAAGTTCTTCCTCTTTTCTCTGCTTTTCACCAGCAGAGACAGGGCTGAGATGAGAGACATTTTGCTTGGGATCCTGCCCACACTGTGAGTTCATATGAAAAGGAATCTGTTTGTTTGCTTGTTTGCTGGCTTCTCAGATTGTTTTTTTCAAGATCTGGCACATACTCAGCTGCAGCCAAGTACAAGGAGAGGTTCCAGTGATATCCTATCCAGGGTCACCGTCCCGACGGGTGCCTCATCATCCAGCAAGGGCTACCATTTGGGGCATATTTTAAACTGCTTGATTATTTTAACAGAAAGCAAAGGAAATTATTTAATCCTAAGAAAAATGGTAGCCCTTGTGCAAAATTATCTCTCTGATTATACTGAATCAGGCTTTATTTTCATAGGTCAATATTTGTCCTACTGCTGGCAAGGGTTAGGTAACCACACCTGAGGCCTCGTGATCTCAGATCTTGCTGAAAATACTATGGCTGCTAATCCTGACTTGACTAGTGGTGCCAGCAATAAAACCACAGTCTCTAGTGTGTAGCAGACTCCATATGTTAGCCCCCTAGTCTGCTAAGTCACCACGCCAGCCTAAATTTGAAACATTTCTAAAGTGTTATACAATGTTGTAATAATGTTTTTACAAAACAAAGACTGAGTTACTGGAAGCCATATTCATCCAATCAGCATCTTATTGAAAGAGGAATCTTGATGGAAGCAGTGGTGACACAAGCTATTAAAAAAAAAAAATGGTGCTGACGTCTTCAAAAGGAGGGCAGTGACCTACTAGGGAGTGGAAGTTAGAAGAACTACCACAGAAAAAGTCTTGGTTGAATGTTATCTCACTTTCTTGAGGAAGAGTGTACCCAAAAGGCCTCAAGTTGAGAACAGAGTTGACTTAATTAAAAAGTTTCTTATTGCTAAAATGCTTCTTATAAAAACAAGAATGGACATTGCTAATTGCATCCTGAGCAGGGTCTGCCCAAAGAGAAAAACTTCAGCATAAGCAGAACTTTCTCAAAATACTATCACTACTGTTTGTTGCAAAGTTTTCCCCATAGAGGGGGGAAAAAAAAGCCACAGACCAAACTGGTTATAGATTGACTCTGCACCTCAAACTTGGCCTACACCGTTAATAATAATCAGAGGGGATGATTATAACCTGTTTTAAGGCTTCCTGTGAAACTCCAATCCTGCAAATATTTATGTATTTAAAACTGGGACCAGGATAGTTTAGCTATCTTTCATGATGTTAGTAAGGTACTTACATGTGAAGATAATGGGGAAAAAAACCAACACATATAAATATATATCTGTTGTGTTATTTTTTAATGTATCTATATCTTTAGATCACAAAATTTTAGTCTCAATCTAGCCACCAGGTGAAAAGATGGCCACAATAAATAAGAAGAAACTGATTAGTGATTGTATATAATTTAAAAATCTTTATATAAATTTTATATCTGATACAAATGCTTTGATGAATAAAAGAAAAGAAATGTTAACCATATTTACTATAATTTGGCTGTTTTTCTTGCTGATTACTCAAAGAATAGGTATTATGTTAAACAGTCATAGTGCTCATCTATAATTTTGTTTTTTTCTTGGGGCTTTCTCAAGTGCATCTAAAACACATTCATCAGTATTTATTTTCAGAAATATTTGCACCACAAATTTGATTTTTATTACTGACTTGTATTGTACAAGAATTCTAATTATTTAAAAGAGTCCAGGACACCATTTTTCTGGGCATTGAATGGTGGTTGACTAGAACATAGTTCTTGATTTAACGGGATTACAGTCTTAGCTGTCAGGACAAAGAGCTAACAAGAACAATGTAACCTATGCTCCAGTAATCAGGACATAGAAACCATTCCTTGTGATTTCAGTAGTGATTTCACTACTGAACAATTGAGCACACAATGATAATACTAAGGATCACTTCAAGTAAATGATGCTTAATTGCAGGGGAAAAATTATCAAATTATCTTACTTGCTATGAATCACTCATTAATCTCTATTTGCATTTCTTATAGAAAAGAACCTTAACTACCTGATCTGCATGTGCAAATAATAATTATTATTTAAATAGTGAAAGTAGTGCAATTATTAAATAATGCAACAATATCAATCATTATTCCTATTAATAATAAATTATAATAAGTCTCTTAGAACTTGCATGGTCCCAAGCTGCAATATGCAAACACAGATTTGAAACATCTGCTTAGACTTGGAGTTGGGGTTCATAATCATATAAGTCACTGAGTCACAGTTCAAAATACATATTCTTTGGCATTTTGGATTTTAACTCCTCCTTTGCACTTATTCTTCCATTGATCCATACCTAATTCTGAAAATGAATACAAGAAACAGTTCAGAAAGCACAGAGATTCAACCTCTCTCTCTGTTATAATCAGTTTAATATGAGTAGTTTAGGTGTTATCACAATCATTTTACAACTAAGGAGAAGGCTGAGAGGACAAGCAATAGGAAAGTCAGTGACAGAACTGTACTGAGCCTCAGAATCTCTTACTTCTTTCCCTGCTCTTTTTGCTGAGATAAGTTCATCTGGCTACATAAACCAGTATGAAATTTTATCTTCGTCATAGTTACAGGAAAAATAGTTTGTTTCCAAGAGCATTCTCATGGCAACAAGATACTAATTCTGACATATTTAATCATACATGCTTTATATGTTATCTTTCTAAAGGATCACAATATAACATATAAATTTGGTATAGTTAGATTATGGCATTAACATGTATTCTATGTTCTGAAAGGAAGACCTATACAGATCCTGAGACTGTAAAAGTGCTTTAAAACAATTAGAAAAAACACTTGATTGAAACTTCTGCCAAATATTTTGAAAATTCAGTCTGATTTTTTGTAAAATCAGTTGTCTTACTTATCACTTAAATGTGATGGTTAAGTAGTTGTGTTTGATAGTCCTGCAAAAATTGTGACTATTCAGGGCAAGAGTCAATGAAGGGGAGGGAATAGTAAGTAGCAGTGTATAACTTCTAATTTTACATTTAAACATACTATCTTATGGTCTCTTTTCTGCTTTACAAATACTTCCTCTCTTCTGACATGGCACTCACAAAGGCTGATGCAAAGACTTTTGCTACAGAGCACAAGTCAGAGGAAATAAAAACTATTTCAGAACTTCACCTGTGCATGGGTAGAAGCACAAGTGGCTTTTCCTGTTTGAAATTAAACCTATATGTCATAACTTTGCCTTTTCTCCCAAATGAAACTGACATAAATTTTGTTAGCACTGGTGTTTCTGCAGCATGCACATCCAACTGCACACACACTGACACACACAGATGGTTATGCATAGATGAACAATGGCAACAAGAAAAGAAAAGGAAAAAAAGAAATTTAAAAAGTGTAACTCATTTTAAATCCAAGTCTTGGACTCCAATGGAGCTGGGCTAATTTACACCAGCTGAGAATGCTCTTGTATTTATTTTAGAAAAGATGCAATTTTGTCCTAACAAGCAGTTTGCAAGGCCTACTTGATTGATTTAGTTGACTCTGGCTTTATTACAGCTTAATGTGTTCACATCACTATTGTTAAAGTTGTTTCAGCACTTCTATTATTACTGCCTAGTTTTTGGCATTTGGAAGTTTATAATAATAATAACAACAGTATTTTGTACTTTTATAGCATCTTTCTTCTGAGGAACTCCAAGAGCTTTGCAAACAATAATTACTCCTTACAACCCCTTGGTACAGCAGATTATATTGTAGCACATTTTACTGGCAGTTCAGATTCTGATCTCGGTTCACATCAGTGCACATGCAAACTATGTGCACGACAAATGTGGTTTGGATTCCTTCTAAAATAAAAACAAAAGCAGGAATTCCCTTTACAAGAGCTGCTCCTACCCGAGAACAAAACTTTACTGTCCTGATTCCCTTTCCCTGGTACTCATTTTTAAAACACTGAGTTTGCTCCAGAACTCCCTCTCTTTCTGCTCGCTGCAGCAACAAAGGCTTGAGGAAGCTGGCTTAAACAGAGGATGAGAAAATACCTTTTATAAAGAAAATTTTTCCTGCCTTTACAGAATCATCTCTTCTTGTTTCTAGTGGGGTCTGTACTGCAAGGGGAAAAAAAAAAAACAACGCTGTTGAGCAATCTGGAGCAAGATGCTTGTTATTTTTAGCAGAAATAAGAGATTCTGAAGCTACTTTCTTATACACTGGTGAACAATCTAGTCCTATATTTAGTATTTGGGACTAAGGAATACACAGCCAAACATGCTCCACTTTGAAACTCAATCACATGAGAAACTCAGATTCCCTCTAGTAATACATGAACGGATAAAAAAATTGGATTTGGGCTAAATATTGGCATTCACGTTCTGTGAAGACCTCTAGTATTTCATCAGTCTAAAACAAAGAAAAAAAAGTTTTTGAAAAAGTGCATGCAAAAGTGCTTAGCAATAAGATTTTTTTTCATTCACTGATGTAAACCACAACAGCAACAAAATAACAAATACAAAAAAAATAAGGAAAAAAAAGGCTCTGAACTTAGTTATTGATAATAAGAACTGTGAATAAATTAAAAGCTGTGAAAACAAGCCAGTTAGAGAATATTTTTATTTCAGATCTACTTAAAAGTTTTATTTTAAAATACTGACACAAAATGTATGATTCAATTTTGAAGGGTTTTGGTGAGGTTTTTTAGTTTATTTAAATTCAACTACTGTCAAGCAAAAAAGATTTTTTTGGGCAGTTAAATGCCACCCTGACATCCGATCCCGTCAGATCTCGGAAGCTAAGCAGGGTCAGCCCTGGATTAGTACTTCGATGGAAGACCTCCTGGGAAATGCCGGGTGCTGTAGGTTCTAGTCCTGAGGACTTCACTGGCACCGTCCAAGCTCGCTCGGCTGTGGCAGATGAACCTCAGGACTTAAACGGTGGGGCCAGTTCTGTGCACGCTGAGCCTCACCTAAAATCCACTGCGCAGGCTGGAAGGGCACACCCATGTGGGGACAACCCTTCCCAAATCTTCGTTCGCGAAGCTTGGCCATACATACATACTGTCAAGCAACATATTTTGGGGGAAAAAAATCTAAGAAGGAAACACTTCATCTTACAAATAGTTAAGGTCCACTGAAAAGTGCATTCTTCTGGCAAAAGACCCCTTCTGTTCTCACTAGAGTGTTATCACTTTCATCATTTTAAGAAATATATACACAACTCAAGATGAGCTTTCTACTGTTTCACCCTTTATAATAAAAGTATTTACAGAAAGGGAAAAACTCATTAGATAATCTGTGAGAGCACAGACTTGACCTATATGGCTTTGACCAAGCTGTGATAATCACTGTGGACTGCTCTGCTATTAAACTGCTATTAAAATTGGTACTAGATAAGAACTTCAAGTGCATCAACACTTTTCACTGACAAGCACCAAAAAAAAAAAAAAAAAAAAAAAAAAAGGAAATGCTCTCCTGTCCTTTTTTCAGCAATTTGACAGCATATGATAATTCAATTAACTGTCCTACCATCCCCATTGCCACTGGAAAGAAAACATCTTTGTCAAGCTGGTAAAAAGAATTGAGGTTTGTAGAGTAGAACCCACAGCTATAACAGAAGGAAAAACCTTACTTCTGAAACCAGTGGATATTCTGTCCTTGATTTCGGGACCTCCTGTATCAGCCATCTTAAAATACAGGGGAGAATGTTGGCTCTCAAGAAAGTGAGAAAAAATCCGTCAATTTCTTCTAAGAAGCTGAATTTTTGGCTTTTGGTTTCATTCTAGAAAGAAGCACAAGGATAGTTCTATGGTTGTTCAGAATTTTGAAAATACCTTGCAGCAATCGTTATTTGAAAAATTAATAAATAGGTCTAGATATTGGACATTGCAAGAACATTTTCAGATCTAGCAAACTAAAATGGGCAGCTGATGTGAAACAGTGGGTAATATTTACCTGAAACCTGATGACATACGGCCCTGTGAGTAGTGTTGATTATCTGTGATTATAATTGCTGACAATTTACTTGAAATCACCTCCTCTGGATTTGGCCCACAAAAAACACCTGAAATCAGTATTACAAAAAATCTTTGGTGATTAATTACTTTTTGGAGATAAACTTCACAGGCAAGTATGTTAAAAAGAAAAACAACAACAACCACTAATCAAAAAAATCAACAAAAGACACACAAAAACCCCCAAACCAAAACGAAAAAAGAAAAACCAAACCAAAAAGACTAATAAAAATCCACAAACAAATAAAAAATGCCGTGTAAATCTTTTGGATTGACTAGTTTTCTAGTCCAAACTCTGATTTAAGTGTTAACATTATCATAGTGTAGAAGAAAAATAACATAATTGAGGCTTCTAAATGTTTGTGTTTACCCACTCAAAGAGAGTTGCAGTACATTCAGTTCAGAAGAAACAGAGCAATCTTAACTCTATCTTTTCTGACTGGAGTACAAAACTCAAACCAATTACTCATAAACATTTGTGATAAGATTAATTTAATTTTTTTTCTTAAACAAAGAGGGTAAATTAAAAGAATCAGCTTATTCCTTCCTACTCTGTAGTGACAAGATTAAAAATTAAATTTATACATATTTCATTTCTACATAATAAAGCCTTTTGCTAAAAGAAAAAAATACCACAGTTCATCTAATTAAATCAAAGAAAATTGCCTGCGGCGATGCTACAGTATTACAATTAATGTCTGCCAAAACGAGCCATTTGAATTCTTAAATGCCACTCCAGTCTTAAATACAAAATAAGGTTTTCATCATTTTCTGTGATACCACCAAAATGTGAGGTTTCTTCATCACTATTACGTCGGGCTGGAATGCCATGCTAGACTCATTACATATTTTCTTCTGCCTTACAGAAATGTTGTGTGAAGTGAAAAATAGAATACTTTTGGTTTTGTTCACTGTAAGTCTACACATTAATTTTGGAATATAATGTTATAGAAATGAAATAACATTGTTCAAAAAAAATTCTGCATTAAAAATCCAAGTTTTGTGTAATTAGTGTAATTTATGTAATCCTTAAATCATCTTTGGAAATTGATTTGAAAATAATAAAAGCCGCAACAACAACCACTACAAATAGCTGATTTTTTACAAAAACTGAGGCTATCCATATTTACTATTCTTAAATAGCCTGATTAGTAACTCTAATTTAGCATCTATTTCAGTACATCCAGATCCCAAAGGCCCACACCAAATGCTCAGCTCACACCCAGACTTTCTCTGTGACCTTGCACAAGTCCCAGATTTTCCCATGTCTGAAAAATGGGAGAATACTTCCTACCTGACAGGGGTGTTGTCAGGCTAAAATCCACAGAAGAGTATCAGAAACTGAGATATTAGATGTAATAAGGGACAGAGACAGGCTGAAACCAGTGAAGACTGGATAAATAAGTTGCTATGCTACAGTAAAGGCAATTCATTTAAGCATCGTTCAGTGAAAGCGGAGTTGAATTACAAGCTACTGCTGACTGACAGTTGCAAAAATGTACTCCAAAATCACTAAGCTAAGTTTCAGCAAAACTATTAACCTTCTGTTTAGAGAACACTCGTATTTGCAAAGCTTTGTGGAGTAGAGACAGTAAAATAATGAAGATAATACACAGGTGGTGACTAAGGTTGCATGTCCTAGGACCTTCCTATGTGATCACACTTCATATGTAACTAAGAAAACTACAGCAATGTTCACCTTGTCATCTTCTCTCTGCCTCCCTTGTGTTTTTCCAAGTTCTTATGCTCCGTGGAGTAAGTACGTCTGTAATAATCTCTGATGAACTCTCCCAGGTCACAAAAAGGCATACTCCCTTTAGGTTCTTCCAGTTCAACTGAGTCTGGGCTGAGGTAAAATTGTATTCAGCCCTCTGGGGAGAGTTCCAGTTGACCATCTGATTATACCACTCCTGCTGATCTGTATTAAAGGAAAATGCTCATACCATAGTATAATACTTGCCTGAATAAAAATTGGTGCCACTTACAGGCTCAGAATCAGGAGAATTTTAACCACTTTGTATCAACACATATGCTTCTGTAGTACTTTTTCTAGATATGAGACAGATGTTCTGTACCCTGTGCACTTACCTTCCACTATCCTCCTCTATGATCAAAGTTAGTTTAGGTGAAAAAAATCTTAAAAAAAAGGAGAAGGAAGGAAGGAAGGAAGGAAGGAAGGAAGGAAGGAAGGAAGGAAGGAGGAAGGAAGGAAGGAAGGAAGGAAGGAAGGAAGGAAGGAAGGAAGGGAAGGAAGAAGGAAGGAAGGAAGGAAGGAAGGAAGGAAGGAAGGAAGGAAGGAAGGAAGGAAGGAAGGAAGGAAGGAAGGAAGGAAGGAAGAAGGAAAGAAAGGAAGGAAAGAAAGAAGGAAAGAAGGAAAGAAAGAAAGAAAGAAAGAAAGAAAGAAAGAAAGAAAGAAAGAAAGAAAGAAAGAAAGAAAGAAAGAAAGAAAGAAAGAAAGAAAGAAAGAAAGAAAGAAAGAAAGAAGAAGAAAAGAAAGAAAGAAAGAAGAGAGAGAAGAGAGAGAGAAAGAGAGAGAGAGAGAAAGAGAGAGAGAGAGAAAGAGAGAAAAGAGAGAAAGAAAGAAGAAAGAAAGAAAGAAAGAAAGAAAGAAAGAAAGAAAGAAAGAAGAAGAAAGAAAGAAAAGAAAGAAAGAAAGAAAGAAAGAAAGAAAGAAAGAAAGGAAGAAAGAAAGGAAGA